>NW_024846714.1:0-1019 GCF_019175285.1 Sceloporus undulatus
TGAAAGGTTTAAATCTACCCTTTTCCTGAGACCATGCCTTGGCAGGGTAGCTGGCTACATGGTCTCCTCACTTTTAGGTGAATGGAGGATCGCTGTGGGGTCAGTCAGGGCTCATGGCTTCAGACCAAAATTTTATATAAATCCATACTTGGTAACAGCAGTACGTTTTTTCTTGCTAACAGAATTTAAAGTTTATTTCCTGGACTAAATTCAGAGGTGATCAAATGATATTTGGGATCCATCATGTGCTTCTCACTCCCCTTTTATTAGTCATTCTCTGGATGAGGGCTATTTTCTGTTGCAGGTGACCTTTGCAGATGTGGCGGTATATTTCACTGAGGAGGAATGGAAACTGCTGACGAAGAAGCAGAGACTTATGTACAAGGATGTGATGATGGAGAATTACGAGAATGCGTCCTCTGTGGGTAAGGAAGCTGAATTCATTGCCCTTACTATGAAGACTGAGGGCTCCTTCATTCTACATTATCATGGCACTATGATTCCACTTTAGAATTATAGAATCATAGAGCTGTAATAGACCACAAGGACCATCTGGTTCAACCCCTTGCCATGCAGGAAACACACTGAAAGCATCCCCGATAGATGGCCACCCAGCCTTTGTTTAAAGGCCTTCAAAGACCTTTAAAGACCTTCGAAGAAGGAGAACTTTAGAAATATTATTATTTCTAACCTGACCAAAGACACCGCCATGCTCTGAGGGAGTATATTCCACTGTTGAATAGCTCTTACTGTCAGGAAGTTCCTCCTAATGTTTTGGTGGAACCTCTTTTCCTGTGGCTTGCGTCCATTTTTCCATGTCCTTTGCTCTAGAGCAGCAGAAAGGAAGCTTGCTCCATCCTCAGTATCTCTTCAAATATTTGAACAGGACTATCCACTCTTAACCTTCTCTTCTCCAGGCTAAACATTCCCAGATCCCTAAACCAATCCTCACAGGGCTTGATAGTTTCCAGCCCCTTCACAATTTTCATTGCTCTCCTTTGGATACCCTCCAGCTTCTC
>NW_024846715.1:0-1019 GCF_019175285.1 Sceloporus undulatus
GACATTTTCCACGGCTGCCCCAGCCCTTTGGAATACGCTGCCCATTGAGCTCCGCTCGACCACCACCCTGGCCCAATTCAGGAAGGACCTGAAAACCTTCCTGTTCCAACAGGCATTCCCCGAATAAAAATCCTGTGGGCCTCCCTCCTCTTCCGTGGCCAAGAGGTTGGGCTATGGGGCTTTTTGCCTGTTATTTTTATTGTTTGTATGATGGCTTTGGATGTATCTGTATTTTAACGTATTATCTGTATTTTAATGTATTATATATTGATGTTTTAACTTTTGCTGTAAGCCGCCCTGATCGCAGGAAGGAGCGGGATATAAATAAAAACTTTATTATTATTTATTATAATAGTGATTCTGACTCATGGCAAGCCTGTTGATGAGACATCTCCACATATCCCTATTTTCCACTGCTCTGCTCAGGTCCTGCAATCCCAAGCCCATAATCCCCCTGATTAATTCCCTCCATCTGGTCTGCGGTCTTCCCTTCCTTCTTTTATTCTCTACCATTACTGTTTTATCTAGTGATCCATGCCTTCTTATTATGTGGCCAAAGTATGACAGCCTCAGTTTGATCATCTTGACTTCCAAGCAGAGCTCCGGTCTGATGTGTTCAAGGACCCATTTGTTTGTCTTCTTGGCTGTCCATGGTATCCTAAATACTCTTCTCCAGCACCATATCACCATAAAATGAGTTTATTTACTTCTTGTCCACTTTCTTCACTGTCCAGATCTCACATCTGTACATGGTAACTGGGAATATAATGGCCTGAACAATTCTGACTTTAGTGCTCAGTTAGTTGTATGTCTTTGCTCTTCATTATCTTTTCTAGTTCTTTCATAGCTGCCCTTCTCGTTCCTAGTCCTCTTCTTATTTCTTGACTTGCAGTCTCCATTCTGGTCAACGTTTGATCCTAAATATGGGAATTCTTTAATTATTTCAGTTTCTTCATTGTCTAGATTGAATTGGTGTATTTCCTCTGTGGTCATTATTTTTGTTTTCTTTATGTTCAGCC
>NW_024846716.1:0-1019 GCF_019175285.1 Sceloporus undulatus
TTAAAGCAGGGTAGGATGATGTCATGGAGGAATGGCTATTGGTCATGATGTATATGTATTCTTTCAAGTGGTAGGAATATGTGTGTGTGTATACACACACACATGTTGTTGTGTATCTCCAAGTCATTTTTGGCTTATGGCAACCCTAAGGTGAACTTCTTGGTAAGTTTCCTCAGAGAGGGTTTGCTGACCTCTGATGCTGAGAAAGTGTAGCTTGCCCAGGGTCATCCATGTTTTTTTTTTTAAATGCTTCAGCAAGGATTTGAACCCTGGTCTTCAGAGTCATAGTCCAATGGTCAAATCACAACACCACTCTAGCTCTCTTCTCTCTTTGAAAGGGGGTAACTACATACATGTTTTCCTTGTGAGCTTCCTGTAGTCATCTGGTTGGCTGCTGTAGGAAGAGAATGCCGAACTGGCCCTGACTTGGGCAGATTGTGCCCTTTTTCGTTCTTTGTACCCCTACCCCCTCCAAAGCTCTCTAGGCCACACTTTTTTGTCCCCTCCCCTGCAAGGATGGATTACCTCACCTGGAAGCCCATAGACCACAACTCCTACCCCCAATGCCTAACATTTAAAAAAAGGTTTGTAAATGTAGAAGTGAATTTCTGGTAACTTCTGGTTTGTATGGGTGCCCGCGGCAGAAAATTGGCTTCCAATATTCAGCAGAGGATAAGTAAAGAGATAGTACAGGAATACCTGGTTAATCTAAATGAATGTAAGTCTCCAGGACCAGATGAACTCCATCCAAGGGTATTAAAAGAACTGGCAAATATAATAGTAATAATAATAATAATAATAATAATAATAATAATAATTTGTTTTATTTATATACCGCTATTCCAAAGATCATAGCGGTGAACAGCAAGTAAGCTAATTTGCCCCCAACAGTCTGGGTACTCATTTTAGCGACCTCGGAAGGATGCAAGCCTGAGTTGAGCTTGGGCCCTTTTGCTGGTCTTGAACTCGCAACCTTGTGGTTTTGAGTGAATGGCTGCAGTACAGGCATTTAACCACTG
>NW_024846717.1:0-459 GCF_019175285.1 Sceloporus undulatus
AGAAGACAAGGGGTCTTATAAATAATAAATAAATAAAATAAAATTTTTATTTCTATCCTACTTTTTGCCAGGCAATCAAAGCGGCATACAACAGGTTAAAATACATCCATATATACATAATGCCCCCCTTAAAACAAGATTAAACAATGTAAGATTAAAAACTACATATTAAAACCGACTAAGCTAAATAAAAATCATCATGGGCAGAGTTCACTGGATGGGAAGTCTTATTTGTGTCTTGGAGATGTCTCACCTACAGGTTCAAGCCATGAGTTGGATGTCTCATAGGTAGGGTTGCCATTTCACGGTGGTGGGTGGGACTTTCCTGCCCCTGGGGGGCGTGCCCGGTCCCGTCCCGACCCCGAGTGGCTGCCCAACTCTGAGCTCCCAGGGCTGCTGCCTGCCTTCTATAGAGTGCTGCCTGTGAAGCATGCCTGGAGCAGCAGCAGGAGGACTGAA
>NW_024846717.1:559-1018 GCF_019175285.1 Sceloporus undulatus
AGAAGACAAGGGGTCTTATAAATAATAAATAAATAAAATAAAATTTTTATTTCTATCCTACTTTTTGCCAGGCAATCAAAGCGGCATACAACAGGTTAAAATACATCCATATATACATAATGCCCCCCTTAAAACAAGATTAAACAATGTAAGATTAAAAACTACATATTAAAACCGACTAAGCTAAATAAAAATCATCATGGGCAGAGTTCACTGGATGGGAAGTCTTATTTGTGTCTTGGAGATGTCTCACCTACAGGTTCAAGCCATGAGTTGGATGTCTCATAGGTAGGGTTGCCATTTCACGGTGGTGGGTGGGACTTTCCTGCCCCTGGGGGGCGTGCCCGGTCCCGTCCCGACCCCGAGTGGCTGCCCAACTCTGAGCTCCCAGGGCTGCTGCCTGCCTTCTATAGAGTGCTGCCTGTGAAGCATGCCTGGAGCAGCAGCAGGAGGACTGAA
>NW_024846718.1:0-589 GCF_019175285.1 Sceloporus undulatus
CTGCTGCCATTTTTGGGGAAGGTGATCGAGAGGGCAGTTGCAATCCAGCTTCAATCGATCTTGGATGATACAGATTATCTGGACCCATTTCAAACCGGCTTTCGGGCGGGTTACGGGGTTGAGACCGCCATGGTCGCCTTGGACGATGACCTCCATCTGGGCATCGACAGGGGAAGCGTGTCCCTGTTGGTGCTCTTGGACATCTCAGCGGCTTTTGATACCATCGACCATGGTATCCTTCTGGAGCGCCTGGCAGAGGTGGGAATCGGGGGCACTGCGTTCCAGTGGTTCTGATCCTACCTCTCTGGGAGGTTCCAGATGGTGCAGCTGGGAGACTTGTGCTCCGATAAGCGGGCCCTTACATCTGGGGTCCCTCAAGGAGCCATTCTGTCTCCCATGCTTTTCAACATTTACATGAAACTGCTGGGAGAGATCATCCGGAGACATGGGGCGCGGGGTTATCAGTACGCTGATGACACCCAAATAGTCTTCTCTATGTCTCCGACTGATGCAGTGACTGGGGATGGCATCTCTCCTCTCGCGGCCTGTCTGGAGTCAGTAATGGGCTGGATGAGAGAAAACCGACTCA
>NW_024846718.1:689-1018 GCF_019175285.1 Sceloporus undulatus
GGAGTCGGTAATGGGCTGGATGAGGGAAAACCGACTCAGTCTGAATCCAGAGAAAATGGAGGTGCTCGTGATAGGTTCCCCCGGCCCGGGGATGGTGGTGGTTCCACCTGTCCTGAACGGGATCACGCTTCCCATGAAGGACTCGGTACACAGTCTGGGGGTGCTCCTTGATTCGTCCCTCCACCTTACAGCTCAGGTGGACGCGGCGGTCAGGAGCACCTGTTATCAGCTTCGGCTGATTCGCCAGCTGCGTCTCTTCCTGGACCGGAGGCACCTTGAAACGGTAGTACATGCTCTGGTAACCTCTCGTTTGGATTTCTGCAACGCGC
>NW_024846719.1:0-1018 GCF_019175285.1 Sceloporus undulatus
CCTGAAGAAGACCTCCATTGACTGGAGCCCAGTCATTACACTTTCCCAAGGCAAGGCTTGCCCCTATTTCCCAATGTTGTTCTTGGGGTCTGCCTCCCAGTTGTTTCCAGGTCTTATGGTGACCTTTTGGGAGTCTCTGAAGGGGTTTTCTTGGCAGGTTCCTTCAGAGAGGGTTTACCATGGCCATCCTCTGAGGCTGAGAGAGTGTGACTTGCCCAAGGCTTCAGTTATTTTGGAAGCCTTTTTGCTTTATCTTCTAGAAGGCAGCTGAAGTGTTGCTTCTTGCTCTGAAGAAGGAGAGGAACCTTCTGGCATCCAAAAGGATAACATTCTCTGGAGTTACGTCTGATAATATGGATATATAGGATTGCAATACCTGTTCATTTATTAAAAGGTTTATAGTGCAACCCATGTCATAAGAGTCTCATAGCTATGTCTCTTAATGGCAGTTAACCAAATTAAAGAGTATATAAAACGAAAACATGAAACAAGCTGGACAAGGTAACTGTTACATACATTTCTAATTGGTTGACCGGCCGAACCCAAAGGTTGCTCAACAAAGGCTCCTTTTCATCCTGGAGAGAAGTGACCAGTGGGATGTCCAGTGGGGTTCTCTCCTGGGCCCAGTGCTATTCAACATCTTTACCAAGGACTTGGATAGTTATCCTATTAGAAGATGACACCAAATTAGGAGGAGCAGCTAATAACCCAGATGACAGGATCAAAATTCAAAATGACCTGAATAGACTAGAAAGCTGGTCCAAAGCTAACAAAATCCATCTGGGAGAAGGGGGAAAATATAAATAAATTTTATTATTATTATTATTAAAGTAATCTTCAACAGGGAGAAATGTAAGGTACTGCACTTAGGGTGGGAAAATTAAATACACAGATATAGGATGGGGGACAGCTGGCTGAATGAAACTACGCGTGAAAGGGATATAGGAGTCCAAGTAGATCACAAGTTGAACATGAGTCAACAGTGCTTTTCGGCAACTAAAAAGGCCAATGTGATTTT
>NW_024846720.1:0-1018 GCF_019175285.1 Sceloporus undulatus
ACCATTTGGCAGAGTGAAGCAGACACTTTGTTGCTGTTATTACTGTGGGACATACAGTAAGTGAAATAAAAATTTGTATGTGAGAGTCAGAGTGACTCAGCAGAAGCCAATTGAGAACCACACAGGTGTGAATGGTAATACAATTAACAAGTCCTGAATGCCAAGGACAAGAAGTGCATAGTGAATAATTGGACACACCTGACAATTGTTAAGTGGTCAAGGCTGAGATGATGAAATCATTAATTGTGGGATGAACAAGGAGAACCAATGGGAATGTTGTACACGCCTACTGGGTGGAAACAGACCACAGTAGGTGGTGCCATGCTTTGGCTATAATAATGACTATAGATCCCAATGTATTTTGTGGGTTGTAGTTGTGGGTTGTAGTAGTGGAGAGAGAGGAGTTGAGTATTGTGTGGAGCTGTATATAGTAGAATAAAGGAGATCTTTTATATAAGACTACTGAGTTGTCTGGTGTCTTGGGTGAAGCTACAAGGACCAGCAGGACCCTGGTGAAGAAGGGTGAAGACTTCTGTGGAAGCAAGAGTGAGAAGGCTTGGAGAGTTTGTCGGGGTCTTCAGCCTGTTCTCTGCAACTCTTGCAAAGATATGTCTGGGAAAGCAGCCAAAGGGCTGATAAGACAGCTAGTTTTCAAACAAACAACCCCCTCCCAGCACAGCAAAGTCAGTGTAAGCTACAAAGTCCTGGAGAGTTGCAGTAGCTTTACCAAAAGGGTTTACCAGAAGAATTGTCAGACGGTCCGAGGTTCAGGGTAACGGATAGGCAGGTAGATAAAGCAGTCCAAGGTCAAGTTTCCGGGTAGTCAAGACAAGGAGCCAGAGACAGAGTCTTTCCTCTAAAAGAGTCAGATATCCACTGGCAAAGAACCACACATGCTCCAGGTGCTTAAGAAGGCAAGGAGCTGGCCTTCAGCTGTGCCTGATTACGAAGACGCTTCTGATAAAGCCTCCGAGATCTTCGAAGGCCCTCTCTTTCTGCTCGACGCTCATTGAAGGTA
>NW_024846721.1:0-1018 GCF_019175285.1 Sceloporus undulatus
GTTGGGTACTTTTAAAAATTATTCTAAGCCACCTTGGATCCCATTTGAGGAGAAAGGCAGGATATAAGTACAATCAATCAATCAATCAATCAATCATCTGGCTCTTAGAGGGTCTCAACAGAAGGAAAGCACCCCCCGGACCAGCCCACATCTCCAGGCCTAATCTATATTTTCCAGAAAGAGAGGCATCTACCTTCGGAGTCTTCCACATTCATGGCTTTTGATGGTGAGGCTGCAGAAGGTCCCCTGGTCGCAGGAGGGCTCTGGACAAGGTTGGCTTTTGCTTCTTCCAGAAGGGAAACGACGATGTTGTTTGGGACAGGTGGGACAGGGAATGCCTGCAAATTGGGATTTCCCTCTGCGAGGGGAATGGGGGACAAAGTTGCCTGGGAGTAAAAAAAAAGAGGCCTGTCTTATCCTGGAAGGGGGCTGGCTGAACTGGAAAGTGCTTCGGAAGTTGGATCAGTACCACCTGGAGTCTGGGTACGGGATGCAGGTAGGAAACATACAACTGCTCCATGTCATGTCCAACTATTGGAAGCTTTTCATAGGGAAACATCCTAGGCATAGGCCTGGGAAGGTGGCTTCTTCGCCCTCTGTCCTAGAGGGAAAGATAAGGTGCAGCTTGGGTAGGAAAATGAAGCCCAAATGCTCCTTGCTGCTGAGGGTGAGGCACATAGTCAGAGCTAAAGGCTTCTTCAGGGTTCGGCGGAACGGACTCAACCTGGACAGAAGTGGCACTCAGCGATGGAGGTGAAGTTGCACTAATGCTCCAAGGAGCTTTCCCTCCGTTTGCTCTTGGCATGACCATCACCACTGAGGAGATGCTCTGAGATGTTTGGGTAGAACCCTCGGCTGGCTGTGTGTTTGGCGACTGATCTGTAATACACACAAAGGAAGAAGACAGCCGCATCAATGGTGGCCCTTCCTGATCAGCCATAAGAAGACACATGACCTAAACTACACCAATTGATTATGCCATTGCATTTAGTGGGACTTGAGCATCCATGGATTTTGG
>NW_024846722.1:0-1018 GCF_019175285.1 Sceloporus undulatus
CCTCCCCAGCTAGGGCCCAAAGGAAGGGTCTCTTTCCGCACCTCTCCCTCCCAGCCCCAAAAGCCCAGCCTCCCCACTGGCCCTGAGTCCCTGCCTCCCCTTCCTCAGACCCCCACAAACCCCTTCCTTCCTTCCTTCACCCCAAAATGGAGGGCCAGAGGCACAAAAAGACACACTTCCTTCCTTTTGGCCCAAGGAGCCTGGCCTCCTTCTCACTCAAGGAGAGAAAGAGAGGCCTCTGTTCAACTGAGGCCTCAGAGAAGGTTCCGGAACGTTATTCCCCACAGTCACAAGCAGCACAAAATGGCCGCTGGAACACAAAACGGCCGCCTCTGCATCAGCACTTGGCATTGGCAGTTTGAGGCCTTCAGGGAACACAAAATGGAGGATGAAAGGGCCCCAAAGTCAGAAGGGACCCCAAACAGGATTTCTGAACCTAAACAACACAGAAAGGTTTTCCTGATCGTATCCGATGGCTGTGAGAACACAAAAAGGCCCCAAACAGGACTTCCAAACTTTAACAACACCTAAACATTTTCCTGATGCTATTGAAAGGAGGAACCCGGTCCCCTCCTTAATTACAATCAATAGTGAAAGATGTTAATATTAATATTAAGAGTGCCCATCGTCCACAACCCAGCTCAGGTCTTGACTGCTCAGGGAGGCCAGTCCAGCTGCAGCACTGGGACCACTTTTACTGCCCTGGCTCAGTGCTAGGGAATTCTGGGAAATGTAGTTTTGTGAGACATTGAGCCTTTTCTGTCAGAGAGCTCTGGTGCCACAATAAACTCCATTTCCCAGGATTCCCTAGCACTGGGCCAGGGCAGTTACAGTGCTCTCAAACTGGACTATTGCTGCCGTGTCTTTTGGACCTTTCTTGGCTGCAAACTGTCCATAGCCTGCAATGCATCTCCTAATTCTGTTGGCAGTCCCTCCCTCCCAACACTTTCCCATTTCCCCCCAAAACCAGCACAAAGCTGGCAGATGGAAAGAGGTTTTAAAGCAGCATTTAAATCTG
>NW_024846723.1:0-1018 GCF_019175285.1 Sceloporus undulatus
GGTCTTCAGCTCCGTTTTGAAGCTGGTTAAGGAAGTGATGGCTCTTGTTTGCGGGGGAAGAAGGTTCCAGGAGTGAGGGGCAGCAAGTGAAAAGGGGCGAATCCGAGATGAGGCAGAGGAAATCCTGGGCTGGGACAGCTGACCCTGACTACCAGAATGGAGGGCCCGAGTGGGAAGGTGAGGGGAAATAAGGTCTGATAAGTATGGAGGGGCCAGCCCATGGAGGGCTTTAAACGTCGACAGCAGGAGCTTGTACTGAATGTGGAAAGGGAGTGGGAGCCAGTGAAGGGATGCCAACACAGGAGAGATGTGGTACTACTCCTGATTGGGGAAAGACACTCTTTCCTGTGCAGGACTTTTACACAAACTTATCCAGATAGACAGACTCATAGGTCCCATATCTTGACGTGTGCAATTTTTCCTAGTTCAGTCTTTTTCACGTATTTGCCTGTAAAAACTGTTGTAAAGTTGTAAACACCATCAATCCTGCATCTAACTGATTGACTGCAGTCAATCTTCATCTGCATAATGGAATACAATTGTCCCCAATCCATTGTCTCACCTTTCAGGTAACTTATTTCTGGAGACATTGCCTTTAGCTACCAAAACTTCCCTCAGAGGAAGGAGTATAATTCAGTGGAAAAGGACACACTTTAATCCTTGGTATCTCCACATAAGTGAAGAAACCTCTAAGAGCCATTGACAATACTGGACTAGATAGATCACTGACCTGACTTTTTATAAGAGAGGAAGTGAGTTAGAGACTTGTCTGAAAGAAGAGGTAACTCTCTATAATATTAATAAATGTATTTATATCCCACCTCTTTGTACAACACAACCAGGGCGGCTTACACATTAAAACAATACAATCTCATCCCAAAATCCCCCTGCTAAAAATACAGTTAAACAGTTAACTTAATGAGCAGAGAGACACTGTAAACTTCTCTCAGATGACTAGGCCTTGTCTCTCCCTCTGGTTCACAAAGAATCCAGCCACCCTCCTGAGTGACTTTTCAGA
>NW_024846724.1:0-1018 GCF_019175285.1 Sceloporus undulatus
CCTGGTGGAGCTAGCCTGACTCTCTCCCCCTCAAGATGGAGGATGAAGGGGGGAGGGCCCGTCTCCTCCAGGCAGGCCTGGTGGAGCTAGCCTGCCTCTCTCCCCCTCAAGATGGAGGATGAAGGGAGGGTATTATCTGTGCTGGAAAGAGCATTTGGGGGGCAGAAAATAATATTTCTGGTGTTTTCTGTACACAACAAGGATGTAATAATAATAATAATAATAATAATAATAATAATAATAATAATAATAATTTTGTTTACAGTCCCAAACTGTGAATATATTCATCAGTCCAGAATTCTTCTCATCAAGGTTTCTCAATCCTTGAGAAACTTTTTTTAAATCGTTTGTTCTAAATATTTCAAATAGTTTCAAATATTCTTCCCATCCCTAGCACAGAAACATAGCATAATTGTAGCCAATTAGGCAACTCATAAAGTTAGCAGTCATTGCTTTTACAGTTTCAAGACATAATTATTGTGTTTAAGGTGATACCACATACGAAAGCAGAATAACGTTGAATATGTCTCAACATATGCTCTACTGCTTTATATTGAAGCAGATCATGGATTATTTAGTTTAGTGATGTTTACTCATAACTAACCAAGACTCAGATAGTTTGGGTTCTTTGGCTCCCTCCAACCAACCAACCAACCAACCAACCAACCAACCAACCAACCAACCTTCCTTCCTTCCTGCTCTGGTGGTGCAGTGGTTAAATGCTGGTACCACAGCCACAAGGTTGTGAGTTCGATCCAGGGCTGGTTCAGCTTTCCATCCTTTCATAGGTCTGTAAAATGAGAACCCAGTTTGTTGGAGGCAATTGGCTTACACATTGTAAACCACTTAGAGAGTACTGAGTTCACTATTGAGTGCTTTTGGCGGGGTACAGACCACCGCTTTGCGGCGGTCTGCCGCCGCCGCCAGTAGGTCCGCAGGGGAGCCGGAGCCTTCACACGGCCCGACTCCCACGCGGACCGAAAAAGAAGCTCCAAAATGGAGCTTCTTTTAAAGTCGC
>NW_024846725.1:0-1018 GCF_019175285.1 Sceloporus undulatus
ATTTAGAATAGACTATTACAACATCTAAAGAATAAAGAAGAAGAAACCCCATAACCCTAGAAACACCCCTATTAAAACCAACATTTACACATTTAAACAAATAAACATATAACAAATATTTACATCTGATCATCCAAATTGTTATCCTTCTATTTGTTCCTTCCCTTATATCTGGATGTTACTATATATTGTAAGCTATACACTTGTTCCTGGTCTATAACTTATAATGTTAAATTCACATGGTGCTTTCCGTATTTTCAGTTATATATCAACCTTCTTTCTTTAAACATTTTGGTAACACAAATTGTATATATATTGTATATATTTGTATAGATAATGATTTTGGGTTGTAAATTTGGCTGGGGATTGTGGGTCTTGGTATCGTTTAGGTAAATGGGGGCTGGGATTTGTTGCACCTGGTTAGAATAGTTATGGGAATTATAGCTTTTGCAATGTGTCGGATGTTGGCTAAAGAAAGTTGGGGGCAGGTATTAAAAGAAAGGGCTAGTTTGTGGGAATGGCAAAGTTGGCCTTGTTACCTGTGGGTCATAGACTGTGGGAATTGGAGGTGGGGGTAGGTTTGGAAGAGGGTGATGATTTCGGTTTTTAGGGTTTTAATATATTGTTTGGATTGGAGTGGGCAGTTCTGGCTTAAACACTAAATTTCTATATGTTCTCAATAAAGATCTTTGCTATTTCAACACACTGGACTCTTTGATGCACAGAAGTTCGGAATTTGCCCAAAACTGACCCTTTCTTCTCTCCTCAGTCCTCAGCTCCATTCCCAGCCAGAAGAACAGCAGAGGCAAACACACACATACAGAGGATACACAGAGAGAGCTTTATTTCCAAACTAGAGCCTTCCTTTCCTTCCTTTCCCTCCTGAGTCGAGCTCTGTACCTTGGGCTCCATTGTGGACTCCTCAAAGAAAGAAAGGAGGGAAGGAAGGATGGGGAGGCCGCTCAACCCCTGGCACATACCTTCCTTGCCCACAAAAGCTGCCAACAGAATAAGAAGC
>NW_024846726.1:0-1018 GCF_019175285.1 Sceloporus undulatus
CCATGCTGTGGAATTCTGGGAGTTGTAGCTTGCTATAGCACCAGAATGCTTTGACAGAGAAAGTCAAGGAGCCCTGGTGGTGCAGTGGTTAAATGCCAGCACTGCAGCCACTCGCTTGCAAACCACAAAGTTGTGAGTTCAGTCCCAGCCAGGGGTTCAGGGTCGACTCAGCCTGGCATCCTTCCGTAGGATAGTAAAATGAGTATCCAGCTTGTTGAGGGCAACTGCTCAGTGCACTATGAAGTGGTATATAAATGAAGCTCCTATTGCTATAAAGTCAAATGTCTCACAAAACTAGCATTCACAGAATTGCATAGCTTGGAGCCATGGCAGTTAAAGTGATGTCAACCTGGATTATTTCTGCAGCGTGGTTGCAGCCTATAAGTGGACATTTGAACCTGGCTCAGGCAAAAGCAAACTGCTGCAGCCGCTCCTAACTTCTGTCTTCCTTCCTTCCTTCCTTCCTTCCTTCCTATCTTGACCACACTCTAGTGTTGCTTGAGGAGCAGCCAGGAGTGTTGCTTGGCCACATGTGGCCAACATCTTTCTACCATGCAGGAATACATAGGATCCTAGAGTTGGAAGGGACCCCCAGGGGCCACCCAGTCCAACCCCCTTCTGCCATGCAGGAATACACCATCCAAGCATTTTCTGTGACAGATCCAGGAGGTGGAAATGGTTTTGAAAATGAACAAAAGCAATTGCAAAGCTGATGGGTCTCAGAAAGGAGGGATGTGTGCGTACGGAGGCACAACGAAAGCCACAGAGAAATCTGCCGTTGGAGTTGGTTGCTATAGAGATGCCTGGCTTTTTACAATCTTAATTCCCCTCCTTTCTTTTCCTAATTTTCCCAGCTGCTAGAAGAGCTTTGCTAGGGGTAGGTGCATCGATTATTGCTGTTGGGATCTGGGGGGAGAGAAAAGACCCCTCTGGCGAATTGTGGAGAGCAGATGAAAGGGAAGAACAAGATCAAGAGGGGGCACATAAAAACCATGTTTAAGCATTGGAAGAGATGTCA
>NW_024846727.1:0-1018 GCF_019175285.1 Sceloporus undulatus
TTATTATTATTATTAGGGGTGGCCTTAGTTGTTGGTTTGAGGTGCTTTCGGGTCCCTTCTGATTTAGGGCCACTCTATAATATCATTAATATGATATAATACAATATAATTAATACAACATAATTAATATAATAATGGTAGCTGCTTATTCTGATTAGCTGTCATTATTATTATTACTATTATTATTATTAGGGGTGGCCTTAGTTGTTGAGTGCCTTTGGATTTAGGGCCACCCTATAATATAATATAATAAAATATAATCACAATATACAGTAATAGGAATATACAGTAATATGGTATAATTAATACAATATAATTAATATAATAATAGTAGCTGCTTATTCTGATTAGCTATTATTATTATTATTAGGGGTGGCCTTAGTTGTTGGTTTGAGGTGCTTTCGGATCTCTTCTGATTTAGGGCCACCCTATAATATCATTAATATGCTATAATATAATTAATACAACATAATTAATATAATAATGGTAGCTGCTTATTCTGATTAGCTGTCATTATTATTACTATTATTATTAGGGGTGGCCTTAGTTGTTGGGTACTTTCAGGTCCCTTCTGATTTAGGGCCACCCCATAATATCATTAATATAATATAATACAATATAATTAATACAACATAATTAATATAATAATGGTAGCTGCTTATTCTGATTAGTTGTCGTTATTATTACTATTACTATTATTATTATTAGGGGTGGCCTTAGTTGTTGGGTGTTGGGTCACTTCTGATTTAGGGCCACCCTAAAAGCAAACCTATAATACAGTATAACATAATTAAATGTAATGTAATTTAATATAATATAATATAATAAATATAATATAATATAATAAAATATTAAAACGATTTGAGATCGCTTTCGCTGCCCTGGTTCAATGGGAATTGAGGGATCTGTCGTGTTTTGTGAGCCATTTATCCTTCTCTCTCTGGGGCCACAATTCCCAGGATTCCCTAGCACTGAGCCAGAAGGCAGTTAAAGCGGTTTCAAACCGGGTTAAATTCTG
>NW_024846728.1:0-1018 GCF_019175285.1 Sceloporus undulatus
AGGAGTCAGCCTCGGACATTGAAACTAGCTTCAAAGTCGATCTTTCCTCCTCAGGATTTTTGCTGGGAACAGCCTTGGGTCCCACCCCAGGAGACAGGTGGCAGACCTCTCTCTCTCTCTGTGTGTGGATATGTATGTCTGTGTGTGTGTGTGTGTGTGTATGTGTGTGTGTGCATGAGTGGGTCCCACTCCAAGAGATAGGGGCAGACAAATGAAATATATATATATATATGTGTGTGTGTGTGTGTGTGTGTGTGTGTATGCATGTACATGTGTGTGTGTATATATATATATCTGTGTGTGTGTGTGTGTTGTATTACTGGGTCTCACTTCAGGAGATGGGTGGCAGACAAATGAAATACATATGATATATATACACACGTGTGTGTGCATGCATGTATATATATGTATGGGTCCTACTTCTGGAGATTGACAAATTATATATATATATGCATGTGTGTGTGTGCATGTGTGTGTATATTAGTGGTGCCCACTTCAGGAGATAGGTGGCAGACAAATGAAATATATATACGTGTGTATGTGTGTATACAGGTATATGTATACAGTATATGTGTATGTGTGTGTGTATATACACACACACACACACACACACACACACAAATGTGTGTGTGTGTATATACACACATATACACACACACACACACACACACAAATGTATACACATATGCGCACATGCATACACACACACACACACACAGAGTATTTCATTTGTCTGCCACCTATCTCTTGAAGTTGGACCCACTAATATATAAACATATATACACTGATACATAGACACAGACACACACACATATATACACGTATACATGCATATGCATACACATACACACACACTTGCACGCACACGTGCACGCACACATACATATATATGTCATTTGCCTGCCACCTATCTCCTGAAGTGGAACCCATTAATACACACACATGCACGCACGCGCACGCGCATATATATGTTTGTCCACCACCTATCTCCTGGAGTGGGATCCATTTATAAATGCAC
>NW_024846729.1:0-1018 GCF_019175285.1 Sceloporus undulatus
TCTTGAGCTGCATCTGGGAGTGTCACCCTCAGATAGTGCTGTATATTGGCTTGTGAACACGATAGGAATTCAGAGCCAAGAAGGACTGAGAGCCAGTGTGCTAATCCTTTTTGTCTGATTTATTTGCTCCAAGCACCCATTGCATTCAATTTGGTTTCAGACCATTCTTCCCCCCAGGACAAATTCTAAAGGGATTTAAACCCTTTTGGACACTCGGTTTCTGCCCCCAAGCAACAATTACAGTATAAATATCTGCCATGACTGGCTGTTCTTTGACTTCAGTCCAATTTCAGACAGTCTGTTGGTTTACGTGGCTAAGCACCTCAATGCACTTGCCAAACCCATTTGTCGCATGAGTTCCTGACTTCTCTTCCCATTTCAAACTCTGAGCAATTGGAATCAAGATCCACCTAGGTAAAGTATTACCATTATGAAAGTCTTACATCTCTTGACCACTCCCACCTGTTATCTAGTTCTTGTGCGTGTGTGTGAACACTTGTGTGTGTGTGTGTGTATTATGCTTTTCCCCTCAATAAAAAATAAAAAACTATTTTAAATGCCTTTGGAGTTCTTTGTGTTTCCAGGCCTGGTCTAGTTAAGCTGAAACCCAAAGTCGCTCTTACCCCAACCAAACTTTATATCTCCTTTCAGCTAAGTAACAAATTCCCCTGAAAGCATAGCACTTGCGGGTGTCCCCCTTAGACTCCAGCATTCTGGGTAACAAAGGGCCTCATGAATCAACCATGGAACTAAGGAAGCTCAGGTAGGAAAAGAAACATTAGAGAACATTGCCATTGTTCTCTAAGCCATTGCAGGGCCAACAGAGGCACTTTACCCAAGAGGTCTCTCCAGAGTCTCAAAAGGCTTGAGGAAGGGCCAAAAAAGCTAGGAAACTTGGTCAGGGATGGGCTGAGGAGCATTTGGAATCAAAAAGCATTTATGTCCATGGTTCCTTCCCACAAAATCCTACAATTGACAGTTTAGGATAGGATATTTAGAATCCTTAGAAAGTGGAGAG
>NW_024846730.1:0-1018 GCF_019175285.1 Sceloporus undulatus
TATGCTGTAAACCACTTTGATCATAGGAAAAGCGGTATACAAATAAAACATATTATTATTATTATTATTATTATTATTATTATTATTATTATTCACTCCTTCCATATATTTACAGGGGTAAACAGCTTCTTCATACTTCCAAACTAAAGAGCTACTTGTATGGGTTTTCCCCTTTTCTTTGTAAGGAATTGAATAAATGGTTTCCAATCTTTCACAAATTTATTAGGTGATTTTTTTTTCTATAATAATAGTGGATAATTTATCCATTTTTGCTAGTTCTAACATTTTTCTTATCTATTCTTCTTTAGACGGAATTTCTGAGTTCTTCCACTTATTTGCATCTAGTAATAAAATTGCCAGTATCATATAATATTTAGATCTAAAGGATGTACACATGCCTCAGGATACATTTCTTTTCTCCTGCGAACCTTACTTAGTGTTCCTGAAAGGTCACCAGTCAAAAACATGCTATCTCCAGATATGAGATATGAAAATATGAGAACCCCAAAATACAGTGCAGGGTATGCAGGGGCTGCTAACAGTGGTCCTGATGCTAAACAGGAATCCCCATCAATACCTTTGTTGTTGTTGTTGTTGTTATTATTACTAACCTTTATTTATAAAGCACTGTAAATTTACAAAGCGCTGTACATACAATCTTTTTAATTAGACAGTTCCCTGCCCTCAGGCTTACAATCTAAAAAGACATGACACAAAAGGAGAAGGGAAAGGTGGTGGGGAAGGGGATGAGGTCCAGCAGTTCCTCTCTACCTCCTAGGCCTGGACCAAGGCAGATGGACTGGAGGGAGGGCTTGGCTTCATAATGGATGGTTAATCTTCTTCCAGCCTGTTGGAGCTAGCCTGCCACTCTAGTAGGATAATACATATAAAGTACATAGCAATACAGGAAATGGTTCGATAAAACAGGCACCAAAAGAACATCAAATAGCAAGCAACAATTATGCAATGCCTGGGAAAGCTTCTCTGAACAGGATGGTCTTCCACTCCGTTTTGAAGC
>NW_024846731.1:0-341 GCF_019175285.1 Sceloporus undulatus
CGGCCCTTCTACATGGCCGGTGCCATCTTTACGTACTGGACGCATAGCGTCCAGACGTGTCGCGGCACTAATGACGTAGCGAATGCGCCCTTGGCGCTTCGCTACGTCATCCGTGCGCCGCAGAAAGAAGCTCCGAAATGGAGCTTCTTTTTTGCTCCGCGCGGGAGCCGCGCGGTTTGGATGCTGCGGCTCCCTCGCAGAGCAAATGGCGCCAGCGGGGGAATGCCGCAAAGCGGCGGTTTGTATCCCGCCATCAAATAGCAAATAATAGTCACTCAGTGCCTGGGAACGCTTCTCTGAACAGGATGGTCTTCAACTCAGTTTTGAAACTAGTTAAATAA
>NW_024846731.1:441-1018 GCF_019175285.1 Sceloporus undulatus
AAACAGATAAGAGTAAACCTTCCCATGGTGTACAATCTAAGAAATAACAGCATAATACATATAAATACTACATAATAATACAGGAAAGGGTTCAATAAAACAGGCAACAAATTAAAAACATTGGCGGGATACACACCGCCATATAGTACATATTGTATACGTACTAGGGTTAGGAAGGGGCGGTGCTTCCGCACCCCCCTAACCCTAGTACGTATACAATACGTACAAGATGGCGCCGGCCCTTCTACATGGCCGGTGCCATCTTTACGTACTGGACGCATAGCGTCCAGACGTGTCGCGGCACTAATGACGTAGCGAATGCGCCCTTGGCGCTTCGCTACGTCATCCGTGCGCCGCAGAAAGAAGCTCCGAAATGGAGCTTCTTTTTTGCTCCGCGCGGGAGCCGCGCGGTTTGGATGCTGCGGCTCCCTCGCAGAGCAAATGGCGCCAGCGGGGGAATGCCGCAAAGCGGCGGTTTGTATCCCGCCATCAAATAGCAAATAATAGTCACTCAGTGCCTGGGAACGCTTCTCTGAACAGGATGGTCTTCAACTCAGTTTTGAAACTAGTTAAATAA
>NW_024846732.1:0-1018 GCF_019175285.1 Sceloporus undulatus
TGTGTGTGTGTGTGTGTGTGTGTATGTTTGCCTCTGTTTTTATGGCTGGAAAAGGAGCTGAGGGCTGAGGAGAGAAGAAAGGGTACATTTTGTGCAAATGCAGAATTTCTGTACACCAATGAGCCCAGTGTGTTGAAACAACAAAAACTTTATTGCAAACACATAATCAGAAATTCAGCGTTTAAGTCAGAGCTTCCCTCGCCAAACCAAACATTAAAACCCCGAAACCTAAAACATCACCCTCTTCCAAACCTAGCCCACCCTCCAATTCCCACAGTCTATGTCCCACAGATAACAAGCCCCCCTTTGCCATTCCCAGAAAATAGCCATTTCTGTTAATACCTGTCCCCAACTTTCTTCAGCCAACATCCCACAAATTCCAAATGCTATCATTCCCATAACTGTTCTAACCAGCTGGAGCCAATCCCACCCCTCTGTTTAACTAACCTATTCCACCACCCATTATCCCTACTCAAATTTATAAACTAAAGCAATAATGTATACTAATGGCAATTAAAACCTGAACTCAACAAAAGATAACTTAAAAACATAAATAGACATATAGACACACAAACCTAACACATGAAATCACAAGGGCCTTTCCTTATCACCACAAGATTTAAAATATACTTTTTGTATTGCCTATTGACAAATATAATGTTAGTTCATTTCTGGGATTTGTGTGGCTTCTCTCCTGTGTGGATTCGCAGATGTGCCAATAGGTATGGCTTTGAAGAAAAACATTTCCCACAATGCTGACATTTGTATGGCTTCTTTCCTGTGTGGACTCTCTGATGTTTCACTAGGTTTGACTTTGAAGAAAAACATTTCCCACAATGCTGGCATTTGTTTGGGTTCTCTCCTGTGTGGACTCTCTGATGTGCCAATAGGTATGGCTTCGAAGAGAAACATTTCCCACAATGCTGGCATTTGTATGGCTTCTCTCCTGTGTGGACTCTCTGATGTGTCACTAGGTCTGACTTCCAAGAAAAACATTTCTCACAATGCTGGCATTTGT
>NW_024846733.1:0-1018 GCF_019175285.1 Sceloporus undulatus
TGTGTGTGTGATTGACTCAATTCATTGCGATTGAAACTGATCACAGTAGGATCAGACCTGGTTTGAAATTGGAATGATGGTCTTATAACCTGATCAGCAATTTGGTTTAACTCATTCTGCGATCGCAGCCTTGGTAGGATGCAGCCAAGAAACCCATCAGTCAGACATTGTTTGAGGATACTTGCCCCCTTCCTTTGAGGGTTATGGAGCCCAGGTTCCTATTCCTCTCTCCCTATAAATATGAGACCTGTATTTTGTTCTGTCACTATGCAAGGAAGCTTAAGGGCTTTAGAATCATAGAATCGTAGAGTTGGAAGAGACCCCAAGGGCCTTCCAGTCCAACCCCATTCTGCCATGCAGGAAATCCAAATCAAAGCATCCCTGACAGATGGCCATCCAGCCTCTTCTTAAAGACCTCCAAGGAAGGAGACTCCACTACACTCCGAGGGAGTATCTTCCACTGTCGAACAGCCCTTACTCTCAGGAAGTTACTCCTAATGTTGGGGTGGAATCTCTTTTCCTGTAACTTGCATCCATTGCTCCATCTCTTATTCTCTGGAGCATCAGAAAACAAGCTTGCTCCCTCCTCAATATGACATCCCTTCAAGTATTTAAACAGGGCCATCATATCACCTTTTAACTTTCTCTTCTCCAGGCTAAACATTCCCAGCTCCCTAAGGCGTTCCTCATAGGGCTTCATGGTTTCCAGACCTTTCACCATTTTAGTCGCCCTCCTTTGGACACATGGCTCCAGTTTCTCAAAGTCCTTTTTAAATTGTGGTGCCCAGAACTGGACACAACATCCCAGGTGGGGCCTGACCAAAGCAGAATACAGAGGTACTATTACTTCTCTTGATCTAGACACTATACCTTTATTGATGCAGCCTAAAATTGCATTGGCCTTTTTAGTTGCTGCATCGTGGCAGCTGCGGACCCTCCACAATTGCAGTGGTCTGGGATTCAAAACATACTGATTTGGTTTTCTTTTTACCATACGATTCCCCATGATAGGGATTTG
>NW_024846734.1:0-130 GCF_019175285.1 Sceloporus undulatus
ATTGATTAAACTAATGATATAGTGTTATATATATATATATATATATATATATATAGTTATAATTTTCTTAATTTAAAATTAAATCAACTTCCAAAACTATCGCTTTCCCACAATTCCACCACATTTGATA
>NW_024846734.1:230-1018 GCF_019175285.1 Sceloporus undulatus
TATATATATATATATATATATATATATATATATATAGTTATAATTTTCTTAATTTAAAATTAAATCAACTTCCAAAACTGTATCGCTTTCCTACAATTCCACCACATTTGATAGATTGAGCCCTGCTCCTTTTCACATTTCTAACACAAATTACTGCAATTCTTATGCATCTTTCTTATTCTCTCTGGTGTTAAATACCATCAAAAATGTTTTACAATAACTCTCTTTGATGTTTTGGCTGCAAGTATAGTTCAATCTTTTTTTCCAAGTGTACTCCCAATGGTCTAATTCAATTACAAAACCAAAGTTTTGAGACCATCTAACTGTATTTTCTTCAATAACTTCCTCTTTTGTATAGATTTTATGAATACAGTTATAAAGTCTGGCTATTAAGGCATCTTTATTCAAGATTATTTCCTATTTGAGATCAGAGTCTGATTTGCAAATACCGTATTGTTTTTTATCCATTAGGAAGAGCTCCCTTAATTGTCTGTCAAAGAACCATGAAAGATCATAACCCTGATCATTAGGATCTTCTCATGTCTTTATTCTATAACCAGTTCTATCTATTTGCATTGATTCTTTATAGGAGATCCAAGTTGCGTTCTTTTTTGAATCTCTGGTCTCTTTTCTCAGGAACTTCATCTCGGCCCCCTTGCACACAGCTTTGGGGCACCTTTTACTGGAAGTGCCCCAAGAGCAAGACCACCAGGACCCCTGCCCACCTGATGGCCAACACAAAGGCCAAGCGGAGAGAGTTGGGCTCCAAGAGAAAGAGGATGCAGAGA
>NW_024846735.1:0-1018 GCF_019175285.1 Sceloporus undulatus
GACAGGTAATTGTAATCCCACTGCAGCCCCTAAAATACCACTGTCTCATTTCCTTATTTCCATTTTGGTTACCTCTGGATACTGTGTCTGTCTGAAGTGTGTGTGTGATCACACTTTGTGTTTTTTGAAACAAAAACCTTTTGGATTCACCTGAGACCTGGAGTTCTCCTCAGTGAGTACTGTACAAACTGGTGCACATAGTCTAAAAGGTACCCAAGCGTCTTGCAAAAGCTAAGTTACCCAACAGTTGAAGTAATGCAGAGAGTTGGTGACAGCTGCCCCCTCCACACACCCCTGTTCTTTGGGTAACATCCTTTTGGAGTTGTTCAACTTCTCAGGAGCCAGGAGGAGAGTAAACAGCTAGATGAAGTTGACTGCTTCACAGAATATACAGAGGCAAATCCAGACACAAACAGAAATGTTTTCTTCCTTCTTAGAGGCTGGGCTCTTTTCATTCCAGGACACAGTGCTGGAACACCTCCCCCTTTAAAAATGATATCTAGACCTCTTGTTGCTTTAATCCAAATAGGAAAGGAATACAGAGTTTTTATGCTAGAACAGAAGTGTATTTCTTACCCTGTCTCTCTTTTTAAAAGCATTCCTATTCAGTTTTCCAGAGCCAATAGTGTTCAGAAACACACAATATATCTGTGATTGGCAAGTTGTCTACAGGATGGTGAAATCTGAATGTCTCTAGGCCAAATGGCCTATCCAGCTTCCGTTAGCCTATCTCCCTACCCTGCTGCCCAATAGGAGTTCAAGTGGATTGAAGATGCAGTTCTAGGACGTCCCAGACAGTAATAAATGAGGTTCTCTGTTGCAAAAGATCTTGGGTTTTTGCAGTAGTTTGAATGGATCCCTTCCTTGCTGACAAAAGGAATATATTTCTTGCCATTTCCTTACTAAAGCAAGCTGTTGTTAATATTAGTAGCAGCTGACATCCTGGAAAATAATCTGTTAGAACAGGTGATAAGAGCTGCTGTTGCCACTTTGATAAAGGAGACTTCCATTATGCCTG
>NW_024846736.1:0-1018 GCF_019175285.1 Sceloporus undulatus
AGGAGGAGGGCTGGGTAGGACTCATATGTCTGATTGATATTAATGGGTCTATTTGTATTGTTTTCTTCCCATAATCTACATAAAATCATAATGTATAGATAGACAGCAGCAGCAGCAACAACAACAACAACAACCATAGCAATTGCAATATTCAAATGTCTACATTTAATGTTTCCCATTGCCTTCCCCTAAGGCTGAGAGAGTGTGACTTGCCCAGTCACCCAGAGAGTTTCTATGTTGGAGCCGGGATTCAAACTCTGATCTCCAGAGTCGTAGTTCCACTATGTTCAGACCACTAGGCCACACTGGCTCCTATACCATGGACATCGTTTCACTGGGCCATTGTATGTCATGGACCTGGCCCAGCTTCTTCATCCATGGAGATCATTTTATAAGCCCCTTTCTCCTCCTCCATTTCCAGGCCCATTTCTTTCTGAATGCCCTCCAACTCTCCCAGTTTGGCAGGGACCCTCCCCTGGTTCATCCTATGCCCTCCCACCTTTTCAGATGATCTTCAAATGCCACAGTTTCCTCCTCCTGCTGCCATTTCTCCCCTTCTCTTGAGCTCACTGCCATTGCTGCAAACTGAGTCCAAAGGGCAAAAGGAGTCTGCCCTCCATGAAGACAGCCAAGGAGAAAGGAGAAGAGGGGCCCTTCCCAGAGGCTCAGGCAAAGCAAACAGCTGCAGCCTCTCTTAGTTTGCCTCTCCTTCCTCAGAAAGAACCTTGCAATCTTGATCATATTCTGAGGTTCCTTGGTCCCAGCCTCCCATTGATTCTCTTGGATCCCACTCCAAAATCTCATGGCCCCACAGAGACTCCCAAGAGAGGAGAGGAGACCTGGCAGCTGGAGAAGAGGGGAGGAGGAGGGAGGCTTCCTTGCTTCCAGCCCCCAAAGCTGCCTCCCTACAGAAGACCCTCCAGACCCCCATCCTTGGCTCCAAAATGGGGGCTCTTCCCCCACAGCCATCCTTCTCACAGAAGAACCAAATTTGGGGGTCCTCCATCACCATCTTGAA
>NW_024846737.1:0-1018 GCF_019175285.1 Sceloporus undulatus
GCAAGCAGCATCAGACTGAAGTCACAGTGGGCCAGTCTTAATCGTTCTGGTAAAGAGCATGAGCCTGAAGTCATAATAGTCCCAACTCAATCTTTCAGGCAAGGAACCTCAGGGTGAGATCACAATAGTCCTTCAGGTAAAGAGGAGCAGACTGAGGTCACAATGGGACAGTCTGAATCTCTCAGGCAAGGGGCATCAGCCTGAAGTTGCAAAGTGAGATCTAGAGTCAGTCCTGTGCTCAAAAAATCAAACTCATTTGAAACAAAAGAAGCTTTATTGATGAATCCAGGCAGAAACATCCATTAACACCTTTTTGCAAAGTCTGAAGTCCAAAGGAACTTACTCCCTACTTAACCCACTCAACCCCTCCCTAAGCCAGCCCCCAATTCCCAAGGTAAAGCAACACAAGCGGAGGTTGCATGGATACCAAGGTTGTGTATACTTCCCCTTCCCTTCTCCCAGACAGCCTCACCTTGAAGAGCGGTGTTCCCAAGCCAGCTTTACTCCTCCTTGATAACCAGTCTCCAGCTGCAACCCCAGCCCCTCTCCAAACACCCTCCTTCATCTAAAAGCCACTCCATCTGTCCTTCTATCATTTTCCATTATGTGCTTTCTATAACCCATCACTCTACACTACCTACTATGAGCTACAACTATAACGCCTATTTTAATAACCATACCCTAATATTTTTACCCTTTATGACAGAACTCTTATACACTAGTTCTGACATGCAATGGGCCAGTCTCAATCCTTCAGGTACACAGCACCAATCTGAAGTGACAATTCTCCCGTCTCAATCTTTCAGGCAAGTAACATCAGCATAAAGTCACAATGGGCCAGTCTCAGTCTTTCAGGCAAGGAGTATCAGCGTGAAATCATAATGAGCCTGAGGTTGCAATGGGCCAGTCTAAATCCTTCACATAAAGAGCATCCCTCTGAAGTCACAGTAGTACCATCTCAATTATTCAGACAAAGAGCATCAGCCTGAAGTCAAAATGGGCCATTCTCAATGTTTCA
>NW_024846738.1:0-1018 GCF_019175285.1 Sceloporus undulatus
CCCGATGGCATACTGGGCATGTGTCCACATACTTGGCCACCTCCGCTCGAACTCGAGGCCACCAAAACTCTCAGGTGAGGAGGTGCAAAGTCTTACAAAAGCCAAAGTGACCTGCTGGCTTGGAGTCGTGGCACAGCCGCAACACCGCCTCCCGACATGGTCCTGCTGGTACATACAGGCGGCCCCGGTGGTAGAGTAGGCCGTCCTGCATGGTGAAGGGTGAAGCATCCCCTTCCCCTGAATGCTGTGCCACCAATGGGTCCTGGCCCTGGAGTTCCCGGATCTGGTCCACCAGCGCGGCCTCTGTCGGCGCCGCAGCAAAATTCTCTGGACGCAGGATGGTGGACTGTAACTCCCTCTCTGGGTTCGTGGCATACTCCGGCTTGCGAGAAAGCGCATCCGCCTGCCGGTTCCGGGACTGGGGAATGTACTTCAGTTGGAAACGGAAGCGCGTGAAAAAGGATGACCAGCGCTGTTGCCTCTGAGACAGCTTCCTGGCTGTCTGCAGGTGCTCCAAATTCCTGTGGTCAGTGTGGACCACCACCGGGTGTGCCGCCCCCTCCAGCAGGTGCTGCCAGGTCTCGAAGGCCGCCTTGATCGCCAACAGCTCCTTTTCCCAGATAGTATAGTTCAACTCCGGAGGAGAGAGTTGCCGGGAGTAAAAGGCACAAGGCAGCAGATGCCCCTGGGGACCCACGGGCTGGAGCAGCACCGCCCCGATGGCCACGTCTGAGGCGTTTGCCTCCACAACAAAGGGTGTGCGAGGGTCTGGGTGCTGCAGAATTGGGGCCGACGTGAAGCGCACCTTTAAGGCCTCAAACAACGCCTGTGCCGCCGCTGTCCACAGGAACTGTCCCTTCCCCCGCAACAGTTGGGAGATGGGGCTGGCGAGGGCCGCATAGTCCTCAATAAACTTCCTATAGAAGTTGGCGAACCCCAGGAACCGCTGCACATCCTTCCTGTTGCGAGGAGGCTGCCAAGACAACACCGCCTTGACCTTGGCTGGGTCCATAGCCAC
>NW_024846739.1:0-1018 GCF_019175285.1 Sceloporus undulatus
TCATGATCTCATGGTTTGATTGACTGCTAACATTACTGTCAAGGTGACACAAGTCCATCATTAAACACCATCAATTAACAAGCACAATAAAAGCACATAGTTGTGGTTGCAGGAGAAGACCTCTGGTTATTTTGTATGAAGTGCCACAAATATGTTGCTGCAGTTCAACTTCATTTCTCTTTCTTTTGTTTAACCTGATGGAGGTGAGCAGATGGATTCCATTGGCAAGTCATGTTTGCAATGTTTGTTGGGCTTAGGAAATGTGATGGTTCAGTGTATCAACTGTTTGTTCTTGATGGGTTCACAGTCCACTGGGAGATACAGTGGTTGGGTTGTGTACTTTTTTTAAATCAAAGTGACTTTAGCCTGAAAACATTTCATCATTTTCAGTTGATGTGACATTCAAACCCTTACTCAGAGAAAGAGGAATTCTGTGATAGGCCCAGTACACAACAAGCCCTACTACGTGCGGGTGGCACCATAATTGCATGGCAGTGCCCACATGAGGGGAGTGTCTATGACATGTGAGCATCTGAGCACCCACACGTCTTCTAGAGGAAGTGCCATCATAGGGCTGCATCACTCTAGGTGTCTCCTTTCTTGCTGCGCAGTGGTACCATGCTGTTTGGTTGTTGCAGTAACGCTGTGCAGCCAAAAGGGGCGGCATTTCTCCACCCATCTGTCTTTTTTTTTTTAATTTATTTTTTGTTTTCTCTGTACATATACTCCATACAGATACCAATATACAGTGTTTCAAAAACAACACCAGGTCAAAAAAAAAAAAAAAAAAGAAATAACTAACTAACTAAATAAATAAATGTATCTATACATAAGAAAATACAGTACATATAAACAAGACGAGAGGTTAATATTATTTTATCCAGTTTTCTTACTATGATTTTCCCATAATTCTGAAACTTTAACCCATTTGTCTTCATACTGTTGCTGGGTTCTATTATTTTTATACATAGAAATCATATCTAGAGTGGCCAATTCATTCAACTTTAACACCCATTCT
>NW_024846740.1:0-1018 GCF_019175285.1 Sceloporus undulatus
TGAGTTGGGGTAAATGGTGTTGCTCAAGCAAATATCTCAGCCTGTGAATGGTGTTGTTCCAGTGAGAAAAGAGAAGCAATGACTGTTTTTATCCATTTCATTTAAAAAACAAAGTAATTGTCAGGACCATGTTGTAAACAGGTCTCAGAAAATGACATGGATGTGACCACTGTAGTGGAACTTATAGTTCTAGAGGCAGTTACATGTGTCTACATTTTGAAACAGTGCATCATGGGAATGCTGATGCAACTGTCACCTTCAGAGAGAGTGTCAGTTATGACGGTTGGTGTTAGAGTAAATGCCTCTGTGTTTGTTGTTATGGTTGGTTGGTTAGTAGAGTAACTTGTTGACGAGTATTCAAGACAGTGTCTGATACTCAGTGTAATCTTTGTAAATAGTTAAGTAACAAAGATTAAAAGAAACCTCATTTGAGAGAAACCTCGCTGTACTGAGATTCATTCCTGTGTGAGAGAGGAACTTTGCTACGCAACTAAGATTCTTCACAGACCTTCTGGGCGTCTTCTCCAAGTACATAGACTCTGCTTGCGTTTACTTCGACAAGAGTTGTGAACCCTGCACACACCTTCCCTTGAAAGCAATTGAGCTAAAAGACTTTTCTCCTCCTGGAGAAAATTCTGTAAAGAATTCTTGTCACTGTTTGTTAAACATATGAGATATTTGGTACTCAATGCTTCCATAAGCTCTTTAAAAAGCTGTAACTCTTCAATCCCCTCAACCAAGGAGTAAGAATTTTTTTAATCATTTGCAAATAAAGTGAAGGGATAAGACCTTTGAAATGACAATTAGATGAGCAGGATTGGGTATTTTGCGTAAACAAGCAACCATTCAGACTTGATGTTACCAGAGGCTAGTGGCTTTGTTACAGTGAAGGCCTGAAAATGCTGCCTCAGCTTTCTTTTAGACATCTAAAGAAAGCATTTTAAATTTAAATCTGTGCTGTGTCCATTCACAGTACCATCAGGGGCTAGCCTGAAGAAAGAGGCTCCTCCCTCCCTAA
>NW_024846741.1:0-252 GCF_019175285.1 Sceloporus undulatus
GTTCTCTGTGTCTTTGAGTGCTGCAGGGTTTCTTGCCAAGCCAATCCTAACCCTGGTCCCTTTTCTCAGGAACTCCATCTCGGCTTCCTTGTACATGGCTTTGGGCCTCTCTTGCTGGAAGTGACCAAGGGCAGGGCCACCAGGACCCCTGCCCACCTGATGGCCGACACAGAGGCCAAGCGGAGGGAGTTGGGCTCCAACAGAAAGAGGATGCCCAGGAACAACAGCAATTTGGTAAGTTGCCATCCTGAC
>NW_024846741.1:352-1018 GCF_019175285.1 Sceloporus undulatus
TGGCATGAGAGCTCTCTGGCAGAGAAGGCTTAGTGTCCAAAGGTAAATTCCCAGGATTTCATAACACTGAGCCTTT
Source organism: Sceloporus undulatus (assembly GCF_019175285.1). NCBI lineage: Eukaryota > Metazoa > Chordata > Lepidosauria > Squamata > Phrynosomatidae > Sceloporus > Sceloporus undulatus. The sequence continues at coordinate 429 of NW_024846741.1, forward strand.
AAAGCGGTGTCGAAGTGCTTTATTTCTATAGTGCGAATGCAGCCTTCTTGGGAAAGGGGCTGATGCTGGGGAAAAGAGGAGGAATGCAGAAAGGAAGCAGGTTATTTATTTATTTATGATGCACTCATTTCACATCTAGCTATGGGGACATAACCAGGGCCCTCTCCAATTCCCCATCCCCTAATCCCCCTCCACTCTAAGAACGCATGGAGTATCTGTTGTGTAGGGGAGCTGCAGTGAATCTATCCTAGGTCCAGGGGGCTTTGTTTGGTGCACCTCTGCATTGGGCCAAAGGAGGCATATGTTACCTGCGTACAGTATGTCGCCAGCAGGATGCTGTTCTCTGTGTCTTTGAGTGCTGCAGGGTTTCTTGCCAAGCCAATCCTAACCCTGGTCCCTTTTCTCAGGAACTCCATCTCGGCTTCCTTGTACATGGCTTTGGGCCTCTCTTGCTGGAAGTGACCAAGGGCAGGGCCACCAGGACCCCTGCCCACCTGATGGCCGACACAGAGGCCAAGCGGAGGGAGTTGGGCTCCAACAGAAAGAGGATGCCCAGGAACAACAGCAATTTGGTAAGTTGCCATCCTGAC
>NW_024846742.1:0-1018 GCF_019175285.1 Sceloporus undulatus
TAGTCTTTACATCTTTTCTTGTTCTCAAGTCGATTTAGACTCATGGCGACCCTATGGATGAGAGTCCATAATCCTCTATTTGTCTTCATACTTAACCTATACCAGTTTTATTTTGAATTAATTCCCTCCTCATTTCAATGTAAATCCTTTGTACATATTCCCCCAGATATTACCATTTCTTCCCACAATACATAGTAATCTTCATGACAAATTTGACGTTTATATAATCTTTATTATTTTCTGAGTCATAAAAATAGAAAACTAACGATACAAATCCAGTATCCATAACATCACTGTCACAAATCTTTCCGTTTCCTTGGACCCACTTTCTGCTTTCTGTCTTCTTGGCCTTTCAAAGAGCTCACTTTCATCATATTATAACCGAACCCTGCTTTTAAACACACATTTTATGCACAACTCTAAAACGTATGAACACAATATATCCCAATTGCTTATTGATAATATCACTTTCCATTTATGTTCTTATCTATTGTCAAAATACCGTATGCATAACTTCGCAGTATTCGATTCCTTCTTTATCATGCTTTACTTTAAGCAGGAGACACAAACTTTCTTCTACTGACCTATAATTAATCAGGAAATAAAAATACACATTTAAACCTATTTTTGAAGAACAGACTTTGTAGATTCAATTCTTTTTTTTTTATTAAAAAAAAGTTCATTACATATATACATTTCTCTGTGGCTATTCCTTCCTGGCTCCTATCTTTTTGATATCTTGAACTTAATTGTAAATACTGAAACCAACTTAAATTTATTCCCTGTTCAATTCCAGTTAATTCAGACCTCAATGAGCTTCAGATTTAAGTTCCATCCTTTTCCCATTCCTCTTCTCTTTTTCCATATCCTAATTCTGAGCCCTAAAAGAGAGTTTGTCCCGTTCCCTGTAATCATTAACTCTCTGCATCCAATTTTCCCGTCTTGGAGTCTCATCTGACTTCCATAACTTTGCTATTTCAATTCTAGCGGCTGTTACAAGATATAATATAATCCTCCA
>NW_024846743.1:0-1018 GCF_019175285.1 Sceloporus undulatus
GTGGTTCTGGAGATCCTGGTGGTGGAGGAGCAGGTGCCTTCTTCAGAGGAACTAGGGCCAAGCCCAAGACTGGGAAACCTCCTGAAGATCACACCATCCAGGCCACCACTGGAGGATTTGGGTTTCCGGCCCCAGACTGGGGAAAGGAAGGCCATCTGGGGTCAGAGTGACAGCCTGGGACCTGGCAGTGGGGGAGTCGCTTGATAGCTGCCCCAGCAAAGAAGAACCCCAGGTAGACGTTTATTGAATGGAGGAAGACAGAAAGGAAATAAAGGACCGTATGAAGTGGATGGTGTCCAAGTTAAAGATGTAAGACAAAAGATGTAAGACAAAGCTGAAGAACCAAGGAATGGTGTTTTAAAACAAGCTAAAGAACTAAACAAGATGGTTACGCGCAGAGCATTGATGTGAAGGAGGGATTTGGCAACTGAGATGAGGAAAGGCTGAGGAATTTGGAAGCTGAAGCCGGGTGCTGTTCAGGTGTGTCGAACTATGACCGGGAAGGTGCCTTTTCTCCTGAGTCGCAATAAAGAGGAACTGACAGGACAACGGACTAATTTGAACAGAACGACCTCCCTTTGGACAGCTGTCTCCTCCCGAAAAGGAGAAGTTGAGTAATGGGCTGCAATATTGCAAGACTTCAGCAGCCAAAAGCCAGAGAGAAGAAAAGTATAAGGATCCTTGGCATTCACCCTAATTTGGTTGGCACCAACCGCGCAGCAATGATGTAATCCCCAGCCTTTGATGACAACTGATCAATGTCCGGTGGAAGGCAAGTGTGTGTGAGTATTGTATGAATGTGTGAGTGAATGAAAGTCCTCTTGATAATCAGTGTTTGTATTATTTTTGTGATTTAATAAATGTTGCATGTATAGTGTTTAAACCCAAATTTCGTGTCTCACTATCTGTCTTAGCCCTGCTCTGAACAAGTCCACAGAAAGAGAAATTTTCATTACACGCTCTCAAGTTAAACAGGTTGCCCTTACAAACTTGGGCATAACAAAGATGTGGAGGAGGA
>NW_024846744.1:0-1018 GCF_019175285.1 Sceloporus undulatus
TCAAACATAGATTTAAAGGTGGAAAGCAATTATGCTCAGTTTTATATCTCTCAGCATTGCAGAAGACAAGGCAGCTAAATTTTCCCAGCCCATTTTCACACAGGTCCTTTTTGGGGGGGAAAGGTCCATCCTGCTGTAATTGATAAGGGTGACAGATATGACACAAAACAAACAGAGGAGGGAGAGCAGGGAGAAGAAACCGTAGCTGTCTTATCTTCTTCCCTACTAAGAGGTTTATAAGTACGGTATATATGAATGTTCTCCAGTTTTGACCCAAACAACTGGAATGGCCACATACATGTTCCCAAGAAAGAGAAAAGGCAGGCAAGCAAGTGGACAAAAACACATACTTGCCTAGTGTTATTATTTTTATTTTTTAATTAAAGATATGAATTTTTAAATAACGTTGCTGCTCCTCCTGCTCCTGCTGCTGCTATGTGCCTTCAAGTCAACTCCTTCTACTAGGGTTTTCTTGGCAAGATTTCTTCAGAGGACTTTACTACTGTCTTTCTCTGAGGAACTTCTCCTCACAGTCAACCACTGAGTTTTTATAGCTAAACTAGGATTTGAACCCTGATTTCCCAGAGTCTTAGTTCAACATTTGAACCACTAGACCACACTAATTCTCTTTTGAAATAATAATTATAATTCAAACAGAAACATAGTATTATCTCTCCAGCTGTGACCAGGTGCCCTCTACCTAGTTCGTTGTTTAGGTGCTAGCTGTTGGTTCAAGGCTCCTTCAAGGCTCAACTTTCCACTGGTCCTTATTTTTATTGGTGGACCAGACTGCCCTTCCAACAGAACACTTGGTGTCCTCTGTGCTTACTCTGTCTACCATCTAAGCATGGCTCTATGCTGATGGGCAGCTTCACATAGCAGTTTCACACCAGTCTGTTGTCTTGCAGCAATCACATAGGCCTGTTACAGACAGGCCAAAATAAAGCTGCTTCAAGTCACTTTGGAGGTATGGTATTTCAATGATGCATGAGTGCTAAGAGTCCAAAAGCCACACCAA
>NW_024846745.1:0-1018 GCF_019175285.1 Sceloporus undulatus
TTTTTCTCTGGACTCTTCCTTTCCTCTCCAAAGAAAGCAGTCTGTCCTTGTGTAAGGGCCATGTGGAGGAGGAGGAGGAGGAAGGGTAAACACTTGTCCTACAAGGCTCCTCTGCCACCTGGCTTTCTCCTAAGAAAGCTGGGCAGTGGAAGAGGAGGAGGAGGAGGACAGGCAAACACTTATCCTGCAAGGCTCCTCTGCTGTGCTGCTCTTCTGTTGCTCGGCCTTCTCCCAAGGAGAAATCTGGGCAGCAGCAGAGAAGGACAGGCAAGCTTCCTCTGCCACCCATCTTTCTCTTGAGAAGGGCCAGCCAGAGGTGGAGGAGGACATAATTAATATCAATATTTATTAATACTATAAATAATAAGTAATTGATATTTAATTCAAACCTATCTGCTGCCCAAAGTGTAGCCTACTGTATATACTCATATGTAAGTCTAGAAATTTTAGTCAAAAATTTAACCCAAAAAACCTGGTTCTACTTATCCACGGGCCAATGTACTGTACTTTAATTCTTATAGATATATAAAACAGGAGCTATCCCCTGTCTCTGAATAGAATGGTAAAAGGTGAGATCTTAGTCCATCCTGGGAGCATGGAAAAGAAGCATGGTTCCCCTCTACTATCTCATCCAGCCAGCCTTTAGGATGAGCACAAACAGTTATGCCTGCCAGACTTTTCTTTGTCATTATTTTCCTTTTCATCACCCTTTGTTATATGCCCCTAAGTTTTACCCTCGACGTATCAAAACCCATATCAAAATCCATAATTTTGGCCCCCAAACCTGCCCTTGACTTATACATGAGGTCGACTTATAGTTGAGCATATACGGTATTTTAATTTTGGCCCCTACCTACTGTCAAGTTATGCAAGTCTGCAGTAAAGCCATCCCTCTGCAGACCTCCCATCCTTTCTAGGCAGGCTTGCAGTCTCCTTCTTGGCTTGTATGTGGGCAGAAAAATCTCAGATGGGGAGAAGAAACCTGGGCCGCCATCCACACACCCCTACTCCCCACCAG
>NW_024846746.1:0-1018 GCF_019175285.1 Sceloporus undulatus
ATTGGAATCATCAATGTGGATATTAAAGTCACCTAGGATCAAAGTGGTGACTGAATCTGAAAGGAAGAATGTCAGCCATGATTCAAAGTCTGAGAGGAACTGGGTGGCAGAACCAGGAGGGCGATAGATGACTGCAACCCGGAGCTGTAGAGGAGAAAAGAGTCTGATAGGATGAAACTCAAAGGAAGGGAAATGATAGCTGGGGGGAATAGCTAGAACTTGAAACTGGCAGGAGTTAGATAGCAAAATACCAACCCCTCCTCCTCGACCCTCAGGGCGGCTTGTGTGGGTGAAGGAGAGACCGCCAAAAGAAAGGGCAGCGGGGGTTGCAGTATCATGGGCTGGGAGCCAGGTTTCGGTGAGAGCGAGGAGGTTAAATGATTTAGAGAGAAAAAGGTCATGAATTGCTGCTGCTTTAGGGGCGGCAGAGCGACAGTTCCAGAGGGAACAGAGGAAGGGAAGCAGGGAGACAGGAAGAGGCCGAATGGGGATCAGGTTAGGAGAAATGTGTGGAGCCATGGGAGGGATAGGATTCACTGCCCAGTGATCAACGGGAGAAGGTGAGACAATGGCAGAGACGGGAAAGAAAAAGAAAGTAGTGACCAGTCTGGTTTTTTTTGTATTCCAGCAGTTTCTTCCCTGAGGTTCTGAGTGTGCGGGGCAGATTGTGTAAGGAGAGGTGTTCCCTTAAGTAACTCAGGCCCGAGCCATGTAGGGCTTTATAGGTGATAACCAACACCTTGTATTGCACTTGGAAGCGAATGGGCAGCCAGTGTAGAGCTTTCAGCTTAGGTGTTATATGGTCAAACCTAGATGCACCAGTGACCAGTCTGGTTGCCATATTTTGTACTAACTGAAACTTCCAGACTTGGTACAAGGGTAGCCCCATGTAGAGCGCATTACAGAAATCTAAGCAAGAGGTTACCAGAGCGTGTACCACTGTTTCAAGGTCCCTTTGGCCTAGGTAGGGTCGCAGTTGGTGTATCAACTGAAGTTGATAGAAAGCACTTCTGACCAT
>NW_024846747.1:0-1018 GCF_019175285.1 Sceloporus undulatus
CCATGGTAGATAGTGGGGGGAGAAAGTAGCAGTCTGGTGTACATCTATGGCACCCATTGGGTGACGGATACATTTCTGGAGGTGCCCCAATATTTCATGAGGTCTGGGCAGTGGGAAAGGAGTCTGTCCTGAGGGTTTTGTCCTTACTAAAGGTCTTGTGAGTTGGGGTTGAATTCTTGGGATGGCTTTCCAAATGTTTGGGTTCTACTTGGGGCTCAAATATTTTACATGGGGGAAATGGGGAGGAAGTCTCGGAGAGATCAATTTCCCCAGCTTTTCCTGCACAAAGTTGCTTCCCCAGTTTTGCACATCTCACTTATCACAGTATTACCATAATAGTAAGAAATATAGATATAAAGACCATTTAAGAAAAGTAAAAAAGGAAGGAGCTGAAGACAAAGAGTAGGTAAGACTTAGCAGAATAGATACAAACATATATAAGGATACAATTGAGAATAAATTGAAAAGAAGATAGAGAAACACATATGGTATAACACATGCTATAGGGAAATAGATTAAATCAGAGGTTTGGAATAATTTCATGTATATACAGAAAATTCAAATCTCATTGTAAGAGACATATATCTATCATTTACAACTAGTACAGATCAATATTTTTTGGGGGGCTGGTGGTATAGATTGAACGTATGTCAATCTTGATTGTGTCAAAATAATATAATGCTGTGGGAAAATATTGTATGTAACTCTCTCTCCATTGTGATTTTGACTTTGATTTCAGTTTCGATTTTGACTTTGATTCTGGTAACATTCTGACATAACTTCTAGAAAGTCCTCGTATGATCCAGCCTTTCCAAACACATTTCTTTCTCCCTAATTCTTTGTTGGTTAGGTAATAATAATAATATAATAATAATAATTTATTTCTATTCCACTTTTTTCTCACGAAATCAAAGCAGATTACAACAAAAGCATTAGATACAAAATATACTCCCCATCAAATAAAACTTAATTGACATAATAATAATAAAAAATTAAGCAGAATAAGTATAGAAAATAT
>NW_024846748.1:0-1018 GCF_019175285.1 Sceloporus undulatus
CCTTTTTCTTGAAACCGTTCTCAGAACGGTTTCAAGAAAAAGGAATCACAGTGCGGTAAACTGCCGTTCTGATCATGTTTTGATTGCTAATGCGGTAATATCCGTTCCAGGAACGTTCTCATCACGTGATGATACGGAACGTTCTCAGAACGCAGTGCGATAATCTCCTTATACATGAGGTCGACTTATAGTAGAGTGTATACGGCAGTCTCAAAGGTGCTACAAGATCCCTTTGCACAATGATATTCCAAACTAGCTTGGCTATGTCTCTGAATTTTTTTCCTTGTTGTTTGCTTCTCTCATCAGACAATGGGAATAAAGGGGAAGTTGGATGCCCAGCAGCTCACCTGTGAATTCATCCCTGTAGATAGACAGTCACTGGATCCTACACTGGTTTCTGCTTTTTAAAAGAATCTCTCTCTTGCAACTTCTGCCCTACTTCCAAAGCTTGCTTGTTCTCAAAGGAAAAAAAGAGTCATGCATCTTCCACAAAGAATTCTGTTATGAGTGTTTGCCTTGTCATTAAAGCAAATTGAAAACATGAGCATCTTGTTCCCACTGTTTCTGGTGTTTGGAGATGGGACCACTGTTTCTGGGTTGAAATTGCAACTCCCTGTGCACCCCAAAAGGATATTAGGTTTCTCAACCCTAGTGATGCCACTAAGGTTTCCAGAAGGAGAAAATAATCTTTAAGTGAAAAGGCTAAAAATTGTGTAAAACAGCTTCTTGCAGAGCAGAGCTTGGAAAAGTTACTCTCTTTCTGGCCTGAATCCTGTTGATTAGTCTTAGATAGTAATAATAATGATGATAATGTTTGTTTATAATGCTTTTTTCACCCAAAGTATTATATCAGAACATATACAACCATAAATGAATGATAAAACACAACACTGTAAAATGCTAAAATACTAAAATGATATACTGGTATGCTAAACACAAAATCCTCGTCAGTCACTGACCGTCTCGGCCATTCTAGGCACACTCAGCAACTTAGTCCTGCAGATTCATGAGGAAGGTC
>NW_024846749.1:0-1018 GCF_019175285.1 Sceloporus undulatus
CAACCTTTACCTGAAGCTATTAGGTGAGATCATCTGGAGACATGGGGCGAGGTGTTAGCAATATGCTGATGACACCCAAATATATTTTTCTATGTCTCAGAGGGATGCAGTGACTAAGGTTGATGTTTCTCCTCTGAATGGCTGTCTTAAGATGGTAATAGACTAGATGAGGGAAAACAAACTCAAATTGAATCCAGGTAAGATGGAGGGATCCCTAATCCAGAAATGGAGTTATGTTAGCCAGTTCTGGGTGGGGTCACACTTCCCCTGAAAGACTCTGTCCGCAGTTTGGGAGTACTTCTGGATTCATCACTTCATCTGGCGGCTCAGATAAATGCGACAGTCAGCAGCACTTGTTATCAGCTTTGGCTGATATGCCAACTGCGCCACTTCCTGGAGCACAGAAATCTTGAAACAGTAGTACATGCGCTGTCCAACTCTCGGCTCGACTTATGCATCCCTCAAGGCGTGATTCTCTCCCCAATGCTATTCAACATTTACATGAAGCTGTTAGGAGAGATCATTTGGAGACATGGGGCGGGGAGCAGGAAGACATTGAAATAGTAGCACATGCGCTGGTCACCTCTTGGATCAACTTCTATAACACACTCTACATGGGGCTACTCTTGTGGCCTGTTCGGAAACTTCAGTTGGAACAGAATATGGCAGCCAGGTTGGTTACGGGCACTTCTAGAACTGCCCACATTACAATGATTCTTAACCCCCCCCCCACTGGCTGCCCATTAGTTTCCAGGCAAGATACAAGGTATTGTTTTAACCTTTAAAGCCATACATGACTTGGGTCCTGACTACTTGTGGGAGTGCCTCCTCCCATACAATCCACCGCAGACTCAGGTCCTCTGGGAAGAACCTGCTACAACTCAAGAAGACCAGACTTTCAGTGGAGACCCAGAGGTCCTTCTCTTCAGCCGCTCCCAGGCTCTGGAATGACCTCCGGATGAGATCTGTCATATTTCCACCTTGGAAGCCTTTAGGAAGGCTATGAAGACGGATCTTT
>NW_024846750.1:0-1018 GCF_019175285.1 Sceloporus undulatus
TTATTTGTATTGCCTTCTTTAAATGATATTATTTACTGAACTCAGTAAATAATATCATTTAAAGAAGGCAATACAAATAATATATAAATTGGAAGAAGGAGTATCGGAGGGCACTTGTGTTTGGCTCTTGCTCATGGAATGCCCAGGCTAGTGGTGACTGCCACTTTTGGAGTCGGGAAGGAATTTTCCTCCAGGGCGGATTGGCCTGAGATCCTGGAGGTTTTTCGCCTTCCCCTGGGCACTGAGCAGGAGTCACTTTGGGAGGTTAATTGGCACATTCAAATCCATTTAAAAAGTCATGGTGAAGATAATAAAAATACTAAATCCAACATAAATAGAAATAAGAGCTAATACAAGGAAAATAAATTTATTGATTTAAAACTATTTCTCGTTTCCTTTGCCTTTTTCACTGATCTGTTAAGCACAGTGCTATTACCCGCTGTTGCATGGATTCTGGGACAACATGGCTTGCTGTGCCAGCTAGCTAGGTATATGGGCTTATATATTAGAAATCTGGATTGTGTCAGCCTTGTAGTTTAAGCAGTATGATCACTAGGGGAATGTGGGGGAAGAGAGCTGCTCCAGGGGACACCCGAAGTGTGGCTGACACCACTGTAGCTATAAGCTGTGACACTTGCCTGTGTCCCTGTAAAGGTCTGAAGAGATGGGGTGAGTGGAGATAGGCTTTGTGGCCAGGGCTGGGGGTGGGGAAGGAGAGACCCCAGGGTTGTACTAATTTAATTTAGTTTTTTCTTCTTTTAAAATTTCTTTAAAAACATCTCTTCCTATTAAATTTTGACTTTTACCACATGGAGGTATTTACACGTACAGTTGCCCCTCCGTTTTTGCAGACTTCAGACCTGTAACTCTTGCTTACTCCCAAGGAGCTTATGGAGGGGGTTAAAATTGGGGGTATACCCAAGGCACACGTCCACAACCACTTGCAGCCAGAAACCTGCTTTCAAGCCTAAGGGGCTTGAATATCTGCGAGTTTCCATTTTTGCACACGAGTCTGGAA
>NW_024846751.1:0-1018 GCF_019175285.1 Sceloporus undulatus
CCTTCATTAAACCCTCCTTACTTGAGATTAATAATAATAATAATAATAATAATAATAATTTGTTTTATTTATATAACGCTATTCCAAAGATCATAGCGGTGAACAGCAAGTAAGCTAATTAGCAAGTAAGCTAATATGCCCCCAACAGTCTGGGTACTCATTTTAGCTGCCTCCTCGGAAGGATGCAAGCCTGAGTCGAGCTTGGGCCCTTTTGCTGGTCTTGAACTCGCAACCTTGTGGTTTTGAGTGAATGGCTCCAGTACAGGCATTTAACCACTGCGCCACCAGGCAGATTAAATTAATAAAGTTTCTGTGACTAACCCAAGCATGGCCCTGCTGCTTATGCCCGTAAATCCATGGAGCGATTGTATCCTTACTCATAGGAGCTAGCAAAGAAGAGACTGGATGGGGACTGCCTTGAGGGAATCAGTGGAAACAGATAGTCAAAGGACTGTTGAAAAAATATTCCATTAAACATATGTAGAAATACTTTGATTGACAGGTGGCATCATATCCTGTGAGAGTGCCATAGAGTACAGAGTCAGAGCCCAAGGCATGATGCAAGATAACTGCAGAGGTTGCTTCATGCTGTTTGGCACCAATACAGCATACCGCTCATATTTGGATTGGTGTGGATTGGACTGGAGTTGTGTGTACAAGAGATGGTGAAATTCATGGAAGTCGGAGAGCCTGCAAATATTTGTATTATTTTGCAACTCAAGATAGAGAACCTCCAAGGATTTCAATGAAATCAACTGTGTTTGTGACTTAGTTTTAAGAGTGGAAAGTGGTCAGTGCATTGCCAATATCTATATCTAGATATTTGCTTCTGTATTCTGCTATGTTATTGTTGAACTGCATCTGGAAGCGTCACCCTCACATTGTGCTGTATATTGGCTTCTGAACACAATAGGAATTCAGAGCCAAGAAGGACTGAGATCCAGTGTGCTAATCCTTTGCACCAAAAACCTATTGTATTCAATTTGGTTTCCTGTTTTTGTATTTACTGTTTAGATAT
>NW_024846752.1:0-1018 GCF_019175285.1 Sceloporus undulatus
TTGGTCAAACAGTCCAAGGTCAAAACAGCCAAGAGATAACAAAGTCCAGTCCAAGGTCAAGTTAACAAAGAATCCTAGTGCTAGCAGCAATCACGCCGAGAGATCATGCAATAAACTCTAGCAACCAGCATTAGTCTCTCTCCCACTTAAGTAAGGGAAACTCTCCCTCGTGCCACCTGAGGCTGGTTGGCTAATTGCCTCTCGGCAATTCTCTGTGATCTGCGCCTGCAAGCACTCTCAGCTCTTCTCTCTTTGAAAGAAGGCACCTGCATGCAAGCTTCGTCCCCAGAGTCCCCACTAGGCAGTGGTACCATAGAAGGTCTCTCTTCGGCACTAGGACCTGGTTGAACCTCCTCCTGTGGGGTTGGAGGATCACAGCTGGGACCTGGCAGGGCAGGAACAGCACCTGGTGTTGCCTCAATCAGTCCTTGCTCTGGAGGAGGCTCATCCTCCTCCTCATCCTCCGAGAGCTGATCTTGGCTGGCCATGACACCGGGGGAACCTATCACGAGTACTTCTGTTTTCTCTGAATTCAAGCTGAGTCTGTTTTCCCTCATCCAGCCCATTACCGACTCCAGACAGGCATCTAGAGGAGAGATGCCATTCCTGGTCACTGCATCAGTCGGAGACACAGAGAAACATATTTGAGTGTCATCAGCGTACTGATAACACCACGCCCCGTGTCTCCCAGTATGTTGAATAGCATGGGAGACAGAATGGCTCCTTGCGGGACACCCGATGTAAGGGCCCTCTTATCGGAGCACACGTCTCCCAGCTGCACCATCTGGAATCTACCCGAGAGGTAGGAATGGAACCACTGGTGTGCAGTGCCCCTGATTCCTAACTCCCTCAGGCGTTCCAGAAGGATACCATGATCAATGGTATCGAAAGCCGCTGAGATGTCCAAGAGCACCAACAGGGACACGCTACCCCTGTCGATGCCCAGACGAAGATCATCGACCAAGGTGACTATGGCAGTCTCAACTCCATAGCCCGCCCGAAACCCGGTTTGAAATGG
>NW_024846753.1:0-1018 GCF_019175285.1 Sceloporus undulatus
CAGGTCAAGAGCCTATACTATTTCAGCATAGACTAAATTTAAGCCAGCCATTTGTGCAATTGATTGAACAATGGGTGCCAGGGACTTAAGCTCATCATTGTGCAATAGCCAATTGATTACCCACCCACCAAACCAAAGTAAGAGAGGACTGTGTTTATGCTTGTGGAGTTATTCACTGCACTGAACTAGGAACATGATTTGTGCAATTTCTGGGGAAAGGACAACTACTCACAGTTTTTACATATTGCCCCAATCAAAATTCCAGCTTGTTTTTGTTACCTGCTAAGTCAACTTCAACTTATGGAGACCCCATGAATGAGAGCCCCCAAGTCACCCTAACATCAATAGCCCTGCTCGGGTCTTGTAGACCCAAGGCTGTAGCTCCCTAGATTAAGCCTATCTATTTTCTTATTTTGAAATCTTCCTCTTTTCCTACTGCCTTCTACCTTACCAAGCATTATTGTCTTTTCTAGTCAGAATTATGCTAAAGTAATAGCAATAGCAGCTTCATTTATATATCGCTTCATACCACCTAAGCAGTCTCTAAGCAGTTTACAACTGCAAGCTAATTGCTCCCCAAAAGCTAGGCACTTATTTTAGCAACCTTGGAAAGATACAGGCCTGAGTCAAGCCTGAGCCTTGGCTAGTAATGAATTCGCAACCTTACAGTTTGTGAGTGGTTGCAGTACAGGCATTTAACCACTGCGTCACCAGGGCTCTCAAAGTAGGAGTCTCAGTGTAGTTATCTTTGCTTCTAGGGAGAGTTCAGACTTGATTTGTTGTAGGACCCATTTGTTAATTTTTTTTAGCAGTCATTATCCATAGAACTCTTCGCCATCACATTTCAAATGAACTGATTTTCTCCCTATCAGCTTTCTTCACTTTACAGCTTTCACAACCATACACAGAAATTGGAAATACAGTCGGCCCCTTATACACGGATTTTTTATACACGGTTTCAAGCATCCACAGTTTGAAAATGTTCAAAAAAAGTATAAATTTCAAATATCAAATGTTG
>NW_024846754.1:0-1018 GCF_019175285.1 Sceloporus undulatus
GCACTCATTCCCTCATCCCACTTGGGACAGTAGAGGAAAATGTCATGTCGTGCCAGAACTATGCTCAACATAGTAATCTAGTATTCTGAATCCAAAAATAGTCAAACCCGGTGATATAGAACAATGAAAGATTCAACTACGCAAGACTTTTCTCAAATAAAGTACTCACTTGGGAAGGCCAGTGTCTGGATTCTTGGATAAGCGCATTGTTCCCTAGATAGTGGTTCAATGAGGGGAGGCCAGAACTGAACCAGAGCAATCTGCATCATGCCAACTCAGACTATTGGTCCCCCTAACCATTATGGTCTACACTGTTAGACAGCTGCTCTCCGGGGTTTCAGGTGGGTTCTTCCCATTCTGAACAGAAAATGTCAGGGAGAAAATCTTTCTGAGCATGTGCTATACCTGTACTGCTAAGCTACAGCCCTTCTACCTTAAAACAAATATCCTCCCCAATGGAATTTGAAACAACTGCCTTGGGATTAGTGGACAATCTCTGTTCTCAAGCCACCAAACAGATTGCTACAGTCCACAGCACCCACTAACTTGCCAATGGCTGTGGTCTGCATCTGTAATGAAACAAAGGCGGGTTACAAACCGCCATAAAGTACGCGCTCCGCGCGTACTAGGGTTAGGAAGGGCCGTATTAGGGTTAGGAAGGTTCTTACCTTCCTGACGGCCCTTCCTCCCAGTACGTGTGGAGCGCGGACTTTTTTGCGGTGCCCATCCACATGGGCGCCACCATGTTGATGTATTGGACGCTGTGCGTCCAGACGTGTCGCGGCGGAAGTGACGTCGCGAGGGCGCACTCCACCCCTTGCGGCGCCACTTCCGCGTTCAAAAAAGGAACGGCATTTCGCCGCTCCTTTTTTGCTGCGCAGGTAAGCCTCGTGGTCTGGCAGCTGGGGCTTCCCTACGCAGCGAATGGCGGCGGCGGGAAAATGGCCCCTTGAGGGCCGTTTGTAACCCGCCAAAGATCTGCAATAAAGTTGTAACAAAGTTGTAATACATCTGGTAT
>NW_024846755.1:0-1018 GCF_019175285.1 Sceloporus undulatus
GTACCGGCTTACCGAATTCGACCCGTTTCCACCCAGGGCAAATTCCCCAGTGAGAATGGGGCCTCAGGGATCTTCTGCCATAGAACCTGCTTTGTTGAGATGTGCATATGATGCCCTGTAACCTCTGATCTCAGGGAAATAATAATGATCTAAAGCATCTGTTTCCTTTCTGCATAAGAGAGGGGCTGCTGGTTGCATTGCAAATCAACATTGCAATTACAGGCTGTTCTGAATGAGTGGAGCAGTGCAAAAGAAACTCATGTGGTGTGCTGATCTGAATTGCCCCCAAACAACTTGGATATTAATGGGAAATGTAATGAAAAACTAAGCCATGATTTGATTTTTTCTCTGCGTGCTGCCCTTGGAATTCCCTCCGCATCCACAACCTTATTAATTTCCCCAGTCACCTTGCCTTGCATGCTACATATGTACAAAACAAAACCATGTAGGCACAGGAGCTTTGCTGTGAAGTTCTTCCTCATTTTACTTTCCACCCAAAGTGGCCCTTCTCTTTAAATTTTAAAGCCAGTACAGATAGAAACAAATCTATCCATGTTTTTTAACATCTGCATTTGCAAACACACTTTTATGATTCTATTTCCACATCAATTTGTGGATGTATTTTTTAGCAGCTGCCCAATAATTTTGTAAACTTTTAAGATGAACTTTGTACACATTTTTGCATGGATTTCCCTTTACTTTAGAGGTATGCTGTTTAAATGGTGCATGCATCCTAAGAGGCTGGAAGCTGTGCCAAAGACATGCTCCACTCCTATGGATTGGAACACAGCTTTGGCACAGCTTCTGGCCTCTTTAAGATGTATGTGTCATTTAAACAACATACTGTACCTCCAAGGTGACCTGAAGCAGCTTTATTTTGGCCTGTCTGTTTGGGCCTGAAGATTTATTGTACTGTATTGTATTCTGATGGAACTCAGCACTGAAAATCTGCCTTTCTCCAGCCCTTCTTCACCAGCCGTCCAATTCTCATGCTGGCAACAAACAAGAACCAAACAAA
>NW_024846756.1:0-626 GCF_019175285.1 Sceloporus undulatus
TCTGTGGGGCTCTTGCTACTGAGATGGCCTCAGGGAAGGCAGAGCACCTGACTTCTAACCTCCATGTGTCTGGTGATGGTGGGGCTGGGGTGTCTTTTCCAGGCATTCCTCGCCCTCCGCAAGGGCTGCCCCACCTTCGACCAGAGCCAGTAATGCAGTCACCATGGTTCTCCAGCTTTGGCAGAGTTTGTCCTCCAGCCCTCCCTGTTAGCTCACCATTTCCTCCAAAGGAGGCCATACTTGAAGGCCACAGACCCAGTCAGTCCCTTGGAGGGGAGAGAGAGCTGGGGGGCTCTGGAAGAAAATGGAGTGGAGTGAACCCAGGAGGAAAATGGATAGGAAACAGAATGATGTGAAAAGACCTTCCTATTGAGACCCAGGGAATGTCAGAAACTCAGGGCTTTGCTTCCCAGATTTTATCCTACACACACACACACACACGCAATTGACATATCCAGGGGGAGACATGTTGGCCATATAGCAGTATCATCCCAAATCCACAAAACTATAATATCTGATATGTTATATGGATGTGAATATACCACGTTTTAGGCTTCACGGGAGAATGATAAAGAGAAGGCCAATGGATGGGACCTGTACTATTTGAGTTTGCTACCTCCAACAAA
>NW_024846756.1:726-1018 GCF_019175285.1 Sceloporus undulatus
TCTGTGGGGCTCTTGCTACTGAGATGGCCTCAGGGAAGGCAGAGCACCTGACTTCTAACCTCCATGTGTCTGGTGATGGTGGGGCTGGGGTGTCTTTTCCAGGCATTCCTCGCCCTCCGCAAGGGCTGCCCCACCTTCGACCAGAGCCAGTAATGCAGTCACCATGGTTCTCCAGCTTTGGCAGAGTTTGTCCTCCAGCCCTCCCTGTTAGCTCACCATTTCCTCCAAAGGAGGCCATACTTGAAGGCCACAGACCCAGTCAGTCCCTTGGAGGGGAGAGAGAGCTGGGGGG
>NW_024846757.1:0-1018 GCF_019175285.1 Sceloporus undulatus
GTTATGAAAGGAATGGCGGAACGAATTAATTTCGTAACCCGAGGCACCACTGTATTTGAACAGTGCAATCACATTAGCCCTCAGTCTTCTCTTCACCAGGTTGAACATGCCCACCTGCCTCAACCTTTCTTCATACATTTTGTTCTCCATATCTCTTATGATCTTTGTTGCCTTTCTCTGAATCCACTGCTGCTTTGTCTATATTCTTCTTAAAATGAGGCACCCTGTACTGAACACAGTATTCCAAATGAGGCCCGGCTAGTACAGAATATAGTGGGACTATCACTCATCTTGTCTTGGGGACCACAGTTCTATTAATGCAGGCTAAAATATTATTTGCCATTTTTTGCTACTGAGTCATGTTCAATTTATGATAAACAAACTCTCACATATATTGCTGGTAATTCAAGTATCCCTCATCCTGTAAGTGTGTATACGGTTTTTGTGGCCTAAATGTAGAATGTTGCAATTGTATCTATAGAATTTTATTCCATCAGTTACAGCCAAATTTCTGATGTACTAAGGTTCTCATAAATTCTGTTCCCATCTTCCAATAATTTAGCTACCCCAGCCAGGTATGCAGAAAGGCTGCTTCAACTGAAACAAACTTTCAAAAGGGCTGCATAAGATCATCCAAGGAACTGTCGTTTTGATAATCTGTCCTTTTTTAATTCTCATAAAAGTTACCCTACAAAAGACTATGGGCTGTAGTTTCAACAGCTCTTGAACCACCTGAGGGTAAGGGGGAGATCTCATAGGGCATACCTTGAAAACATCACTCCATCATCAAAGAGGTCATAACATTGAACCTTGCCAGTACAAATGCTCTCGTATTCTTAGATTCTGACAGTTGTCTAAAGTGATAATATGAAAACATTTTTAATTGCACTGTAACAAGAAAACATTCCATGTTATGTTCCTTTAACTACTTGGGGACACATTTGTGCTCCTCTCCAGTTTGATCCTAAGGCAGGTATGCTTATTTTTAATTGTTAGATGTCCTTTCAAGTTTACACCA
>NW_024846758.1:0-1018 GCF_019175285.1 Sceloporus undulatus
CTGGAGATCAGGGTTCGAATCCCAGCTCCAACATAGAAACTCACTGAGTGAGTGGGCTAGTCACAATCTCTCAGCCTTAGGGGAAGGCAATGGGTAACATTAAATATAGACATTTATATATTGCAATTGCTATGGTTGTTGTTATTTCTGTCTATCTATACATTATGATTTTATGTAGATTATTGCAAGAAAAAAATCAAAAATAGATCCATTAATATCAATCAGACACATGAGTCCTACCCAGCCCTCCTCCTATTGACATCTTTGGAAGTGATGAAGGCTATGGCCAACCTTAGGACTATAATCCTAGCCCCATTTTCTGGAAATTAAGGGAATGTACAGGCCACCCCTTTTAGCGCCAGATCAGGGCCACGGCAAACACGTTGCTTTTTGCACTATGATAAAGTTACGCCGTGGCCCTGGTCAAAAAGGAGCTCCTTTCTGCTCCTGGGAAAAAGTGCCCCATCCGCCAACGGTGTGGCTTTTCTGCACTCCTTTGGCACTGCGTCATCTGGATGTAGCACCAGAGGAATGCCGTGACGTCACCTGCGATGTGGTGCAGTGTGCAGCGTCACACCGGCATGCGGGAAGAGTCAGGAATGCACTGTGCAGATGCCATCTTCGCCCTCATGCCGGCTAAGGATGCTGGTCTCTATGCCCCGAAAGGCCCAGTGAACTGTCATAGTCTTCCAGCATTCACAAGATTCTCTCTCTGAGGGTTTGGAGGCGAGACTAATAATAGTAATAATAGTAATAATAGTAATAATAATAATATCCTCACTAATTTATATCCTGCTTTCCAATGGATTTATTTCGAATTTTAGGGAAGGTTCACGTTTCATTTGCCCTTAGTGCTGTTCAGTTGTATTTTCGGTGGTCCGTGAAAGATTGCATAAATGTGTGCAGATAAGAACACTTTGTATTTTCTGCAGATGTGGAAAGAACCAAGATGGCTTCCAAAGGAAGGGAGAGATGAGAAACGACCCTCAATTCCTCCTTTGTGGAAGAAACTGGAGGA
>NW_024846759.1:0-1018 GCF_019175285.1 Sceloporus undulatus
AAACAAGCCGGTGTCGGGGTTGCAGAAAGTCAAGCGTGCCGAAAGACGAGCCGAAGTCAGGAAGCCAGAAAGCAGCGTGGTCAAAACAGTCCGAGGTCACAATAGCCAAGAGATAACAAAGGTCCGGTCCGAGGTCAAGGTAGCAAGATGTCTGGAGCTAGAGCGACAGCAATCACACCAAGGGCTCATGCAATAAACTCTAGCAACAAACTCAAGCCTCACTTCCACTTAAATCAGGGAAGCTCTCCCTCGAGCCACCTGAGGCTGGTTTGCTAACTGTCTTTCTGCAATCCTCCTGGATCTGCGCCTGCAAGCACTCTCGGCCCTTCTCTCTTGATAAGAAGGTACTTGCAGGCATGCCTCGTCTCCTGAATCACCACTAGGCTGTGGCACCATAGAAGGCCTTTCCTCAGCACTAGGACCTGGTTGGACCTCCTGCTCTGGGGTTGGGGAAGCACAGCTGGGGCCTGGCAGAGCAGAACTAACACCTGGCGTAGCCTCAATCAGCCCTTGCTCTGGAGGAGGCTCATCCTCCTCCTCATCCTCCAAGAGCTCATCTTGGCTGGCCATGACAATACCTGAAGGATTGGGACTGGCCCATTGAGTGTCAGAAACAGTGTATATGGGTTCTGTCACAAAGAGTAAAAATATTAGGGTTTGATTATTAGAGTTAAAGTAGGAGCTATAGTTGTAGTTCATAGTAGGCAATGTAGAGTGATGGTTTATAGAAAGCACGTAATGGAAAATGATAGAAGAACAGATGGAGTAGCTTTTAGATGAAGGAGGGCCTTTGGGAGGGGCTGGGGTTGCAGCTGGAGATGGTTATCAAGGAGGAGTGAAGCTGGCTTGGGAACACCGCTCTTCATGGTGAGGCTGTCTGGGAGAAGGGAAGGGAAGTATAGACAACCTTGGTATCTATGCAGCCTCCGCTTGTGTTGCTTAACTTGGGAATTGGGGGCTGGCTTAGGGAGGGGTTGAGTGGGTTAAGAAGGGAGCAAGTGCCTTTGGACTTCAGACT
>NW_024846760.1:0-1018 GCF_019175285.1 Sceloporus undulatus
TGGAATCCTGACTTCTTTTGTAAGCATTCTCTTTCTTCCTTTCCCAAGTTAAATGTCATAATGTTAGATTTCTCTATATTAATTTTGTATCCCGCCACTTTTCCGAATTTCCTCAAGATTTTTAATAACTTTTCTATACTTTCCACCGGATTAGCGATTGTTAGAACCAAATCGTCAGCATATGCTCTAAGTTTATATTCTTCCATTCCTAATTTAAATCCTTTAATCATTGGTTCCTGTCTGATATAGTTCAAAAGAATTTCTAGTGTCATGATAAACAACAATGGAGACAGAGGGCACCCCTGTCTCACTCCTTTAAAAATACCACAGGGTGTGGTCTTTTCTCCATTTACCACTATTTGTGTATCCTGTTTATTATATAATGCTTCTATTACCTTTTGAAATCTCTTCCCCAGTTCCAATTTTTCCATTACCCCGAACATAAAGTCCCAATATATCCTATCGAAAGCTTTTTCAGCGTCAATGAACAACATTGCCAATTTTTTATCTATATTCTTTTCGTGAATTTCTATCAAATTTATCAATGTTCTAATGTTGTCTTTTATCATCCTCTCTGGGAGGAAGCCATTCTGATCCGGATGTATCCAATTCCCAAGCACTTTTTTAAATCTTTCTGCCATTATAGATGCGAATAATTTGTAGTCCGAATTGAGTAAGGTGATTGGTCTATAATTTTTTAATAAGGTTGAATCCTTCCCTTCCTTTGGAATTAAGATAGTTACAGATTGAGACCATGTTTGTGGTATTTTCCCCTCCAAGGCTCCTTTCATCACCTCCAACAAGGGTCTCGCAATGCAATCTTCCGAGATCTTATAATATTCATTCGTAAACCCATCTGGACCTGGAGATTTGCCAGTTCTACTACTTCGAAATGTGGTGGAAATTCCTTTTTGAAATATAAAAACTATAGAAAGATGGAGTCACCTTTGTCAGCCAGAGAGATAGTTTTTAAATAAAGGCTTGGAGTTACTAGAGGAAAGGAATAGTGAGTGCGTCT
>NW_024846761.1:0-1018 GCF_019175285.1 Sceloporus undulatus
AGTAGATGAAGGGAATGCTGTGGATATAGTATATCTTGATTTCAGTAAGGCCTTTGACAAAGTTCCCCATGACATTCTTGCAAACAAGCTAGTGAAATGTGGGCTAGACAAGGTAACTGTTACATGGATTTGTAATTGGTTTACTGGCCAAAGCCAAAGGGTGCTCAACAATTGCTCTTTTTCATCCTGGAGAGAAGTGACCAGTGGGGTCCCACAGGGTTCTGTCCTGGGCCCAGTGCTATTCAACATCTTCAATGACTAGGATGGCAGAATTGGGGGCATACTCATCAAATTTGCAGATGACACCAAATTAGGAGGAATAGCTAATACTCCAGAGGACAGGATCAAAATTCAAAATGACCTGAATAGACTAGAAAGCTGGGCCAAAGCTAACAAAATGAAATTCAACACAGAGAAATGTAAAGTACTGCACTTAGGGCAGAAAAATGAAATGCACAGATATAGGATGGGAGACACCTGGCTGAATGAGACTACATGTGAAAGGGATCTAGGAATCCAAGTAGCCCACAAGTTGAACATGAGTCAACAGTGTGATGCAGCAGCTTAAAGGGCCAATGCAATTTTAGGCTGCATCAATAAAAGTATAGTGTCTAGATCAAGAGAAGTAATAGTGCCACTATATTCTGCTTTGGTCAGCCTCCACCTGGAATATTGTGTCCAGTTCTGGGCACCACAATTTAAAAAGGACATTGAGAAACTGGAACGTGTCCAAAGGAGGGCGACTAAAATGGTGAAGGGTCTGGAAAGCATGCCCTATGAGGAATGACTTAGGGAGCTGGGGATGTTTAACCTGGAAAAAAAGAAGGTTTAGAGGTGATAGCCCTGTTTAAATATTTGAAGGGATGTCGTATTGAGGAGGGAGCAAGTTTGTTTTCTGTAGCTCCAGAGAACAGGACCTGGAACAATGGATGCAAGCTGCAGGAAAAGAGATTCCACCTCAACATTAGGAGGAACTTCCTGACAGTAAGGGCTGTTCGACAGTGGAACACGCTCCCTC
>NW_024846762.1:0-1018 GCF_019175285.1 Sceloporus undulatus
AGGCTATGGGTATTTCTCTCCAAGTAAAATAATGGGTTTGTGTCACTGTGGGTACAGGTGACCTCAGTCTCTCAGAACACTTTCTTTCAACTCAGGCTGACATGCAACAGTTATTCTTGTTCTGGTAACTGATAAACATAGGCGGGTTACAGACGGGCAAAAAGGGGTGTATTCATGACATTATGAAGGTAGAGCCTTCAGACTTCCCTTACCTGAATGCCGTCATGAACGCGCTGCCCGCACGCCCCAAGCAGGAAGAAGCGGCATTAAAAAGGTGCTGCTTTTTTCCGCTTCTTTTTGATAAGCGGCGTACGTGCGCATCTCCGTATATAAGCTGCTGCACTGGTACGCCAGAATTGCTACACCGCAAATATAAGTTGCCCATTTAAAAGCTCCATGTCAGCTGCATCGCATAATGGGTCGGGTTCCCGGGACATGCGCGGTTTGCAGTCAGGCTTTAATTGCAGCGTCCTCTGCCATGCAGGTGTGGAAGCTGCGGCACAGCTGCAGCGCATTTTAAGTCTCGTAACCCTAACCCTAGAGCTGCATGTGCGCATGCGCTGCTAGAATCACGGGAAGTTGTAAGTTTTGCCGACGGATGTTTTGGTTGTAGAAAGTGATAAGGGAAAGTTTGGAATTTAAAGTGTCCCCCTACACACATTCCTGTGCCATTTTCACCTGGGAACGGGGACAGTTCGGCTGCTTCTGGCACAGCTGTGTGGCGGCTCCCCTTTGCCACCAGGCAGGATGGTTCAGCCATCCACCAGCACCCCGAAAAAAGGCAGGGGGACGTCTTGGTCTCATGCGGAAACGGCTGACCTCATAGCTATATGGTCCCAGCCAAACATTCTGCAGAAATTGGAGCAGTCCTACCTGAATGCTGACACATATCGAGAAGTGGAAGAAGCCATGAGAGCCAAGGGCCACAACAGAACTTTGGAGGAGTGTCGCTGAAAATGCAAGTCGC
This sequence comes from Sceloporus undulatus, assembly GCF_019175285.1. Classification (NCBI taxonomy): domain Eukaryota; kingdom Metazoa; phylum Chordata; class Lepidosauria; order Squamata; family Phrynosomatidae; genus Sceloporus; species Sceloporus undulatus. The sequence continues at coordinate 968 of NW_024846762.1, forward strand.
TGAAATCTCAATACAAACAATACAGAGATGCCCAGGCCAGAGGTACTAAGA
>NW_024846763.1:0-1018 GCF_019175285.1 Sceloporus undulatus
TTGCAGAAATCCAATCTCGAGGTTACCAGAGCATGTACTACCGTTTCAAGGTCTCTCTGGGCCAGGTATGGGCGCAGCTGGCGAATAAGTCGAAGCTGATAACAGGTTAATCTTCTTTCTTGTAATTCTCCCAGACTAGCAAGTCTACTTTGTATGGTCTCACTTCTGTAAACACCAATTCCACATGTCAATATCTGATTAAATTTCATCATTGTCTGACCAAAATTAAGTAGAAGTCATAATCTGCACAATGTCACATATTCCTTTTATTTTTATCAAACACAAGTGCAAGCGTCCACTTAGAATCCAAGTAGCAGCTTAACTTCTCAAGTGAAAATACTTCACTGGGCCATCAGGGTCTTCAGTTCTATCATACTGGGGTACAGGACATATAAATACAGGTATAGTTAAATATCCATAATTCTGACACCCAAGAACATTCACTCATAGTGCTTCCTTTTTAACTGAGATTATGTTGTAATGTGGGGGCCATGATTCAGCACATCACTACTTTCAAGCACTGGTCCAGATCATGTAGCCTGTCCTGATTCAGGGGTAAGAGAAAAACAGTTGGGTGTTATTAGCTTTCTCATAACACCTTGCTCCCAAACCCAAATATATCACAGACAATAAAAAGGCAGTATTCCCTATAGACAGTCATTTAAACATGTGAAAGGGCATATTTATTCCTAAAGCAGTGGTGGCAAACCTATGGCAACCAGGCACGTGTGTCATCACTCCAACACAGCACATTAGCTTTCTGTTGCTGCTGTTTTTTTTCTGTGTCTACAAGTCATCCTTTCCTTTCATCCCCCACATCTGCCGTGCTGCAACTTCTTTGTCCTCCTTTCTCAATCCTCCTCTTCCTCCCCCTGGCCATCACATCCTCCCTCTCTCCTCTTCCTCCACTTTCTTCCCCCTGACCATCACATCCTCCCCTTCCTTTCCCCCAAGCATCATGGCATCCCTCCCCCCCCCCTCCCCCCCCCCCCCCGTCATGTATTGCCATGTTTGCACT
>NW_024846764.1:0-1018 GCF_019175285.1 Sceloporus undulatus
GAATTCTGGACTGAAGCTGGGGTAATGCCAAGGAAGAATGCCAAAAGATACAATCTATATCCAAACATAAAAAGAAGCCTCACTGGATGAAATGTGAAGGTCTTCAAGTAGTTAAGAACAGTCAAGAAGCAAACTTGTGTGCAGGGACAAGAAGGACTACTATAATAAGTAAAGAGAAATAGAAGAGGAGAGCAGTAAAGAAAGAACAAGGGACCTCTTCCACAAGATCCAAGAAATCGAAGGGAATTTGAAATGAACCAGCTTTGCAACCAGCAGAGGAACACTTTACATAACCAAGCAGAAATAAAAAAGCCAGTGGAAACAATACATGGAAGAACTATATAAAAGAGGTGAAAGGATGACAAATTAATTCAAGGAAGAACCATTTGAAGGTGAACCTACTATTTTAGAAAGTGAGGTGGAAGCTATAATCAGATTACTTGTGAGAAATAAATAACCAGAAACAGATATCATACCAACAGATCTTCTTCAAATTACAACGATGGAATCTATGCTTGTTCTAACTAAAATCTGTCAACAAATATGGAAAACAAAACTATGAGCCACACATTGGAAGCACTCAAATACATTCCAAACTCCAAGAAAGGGGACACCAGTGATTACCATATGGACAGGACCATCTCTCAGGCAAACAAAGTGATGCTCAGACTTCTACAACACGTTTACTATATATGAAGTGAGAAATGGCAGATGGCCAAGGTGGATTCAGAGAAGGAAGAGGCTCTAGGGATCATATTACAAACATATGTTGGATAATGGCGTATACCTAAGAATTTCATTAGAAAATCAGCCTTGCTGTATAGATAGTTTGTGTAGATCAGTTATAGGCCTGTTTTAGATCCAAGGGCACAGCATGAATTCTGTTGACACCCGCTCACTCTGCCCATTGCACATCACAGAGTTGTTGTGACAATAAAAGTGTGAATGGGTGGGAAAGATAAAGTGCAATATATTTAGTACTAGAATGCATTTAGCTCCAGGAGATAAGTGGAATGGA
>NW_024846765.1:0-1018 GCF_019175285.1 Sceloporus undulatus
GCGATACGAGCAGCTAAGAACTCGTTCTATGGTGCTCGTGTCGCATCCGCGGAGTCGCATCCGGCAGAGTTGTTCAGGGTGGTTAGGGAGCTAACTCAGCTCCCTCCCACCCTGAACCAGATCCTTGAACCTTCTAAGGCCTGCTGTGACCAATTTAACAACTTCTTCGCGGATAAAATCTCTCGGATAAGTGAAGGTCTTAACGCTGGCATTAGGGCAGAACCAAGGGTAGAGGCAGCCAGAGCCTCCGTGGACTCTATTAAACTGGATCAGTTTGAGTAGTCAGTACCGATGATGTGGACAAGATCCTTGGAAGCGTTCGGAAGACAACCTGCTCTCTCAATCCCTGTCCCTCATGGCTAGCGGCTCAGGGGGGACTGGTGGTAACCTCGATGTTACACCGGATCATTAATACATCTTTGAGGGATGGGCAATTTCCATCCAGCTTGAAATTGGCCACTATAAAACCGCTGTTAAAAGAGCCCTCCCTCGATCCCCTGATGCATAGTAATTATCGGCCTGTCTCGCTGCTGCCATTTTTAGGGAAGGTGATCGAGAGGGCGGTTGCACTCCAGCTTAAATCGGTCTTGGATGAAACGGATTATCTGGCTTTTGGGCGGGCTACGGGGTTGAGACGGCCATGGTCGCCTTGGTCGATGATCTCCGTCTGGGCATTGACAGGGGAAGCGTGTCCCTGTTGGTGCTCTTGGACATCTCAGCGTCTTTCGATACCATAGACCATGGTATCCTTCTGGAGCGCCTGGCGGAGGTGGGAATCGGGGGCACTGCGCTCCAGTGGTTCCGTTCCTACCTCTCTGGGAGGTTCCAGATGGTGAAGCTGGGAGACGTGTGCTCTGATAAGAGGGCCCTCAGAACTGGGGTCCCTCAAGGAGCCATTCTGTCTCCCATGCTTTTCAACATTTACATGAAACCGCTGGGAGAGATCATTCGGAGACATGGGGCATGGGGTTATCAGTACGCTGATGACACCCAAATAGTCTTCTCTATGTCTCCGACC
>NW_024846766.1:0-1018 GCF_019175285.1 Sceloporus undulatus
TGCTGTATATAGCCCTGGAAAGGTCATTATCCCAGATGTCAGTCAGGGCATCAACAGAGTCACCGTCAGATCCAACCATAAGCCCCTCTAAGGCTTTTTGGAACCTTTTGGAACAAGAAGTCTGGGGGACTCCAACACCAGTTCCTAGACCAGCTGTGTCAGCTCGGCTAGGGAGTCTCTTAGCGCACGGGGTGGATGGTAGACCAACAGAATCCCCAGACTGTCCCTAGCTTTCAGGGTCAGGTAAATACACTCGATGAAGTCCATCTTCCGGACGTTAGGGTAAGAGTGTTTTTATGGACTAAGGCAACACCTCCCCCCAGCCCACATAACCTGGTGTGCTCCCCTCCAATAAAGGTCCTCCGGGGGGCTTTATTGGAGGGGAGGGGTCCAGCAAGCTGGATTTTGAGTGTGCCATTCTCACCAGCACACCCCTGCCTCCTTGCAGATGATAAAGTGATCAGGCTCCACAGTTGTTCCCACATAGGAGTTGCACAGCTGAGCAGCTCCTTGCAGCGTCCCCTGGGTTCAGCAGGCAGAGTCCTCCGAGGGGCCTGTATTGGTGGGGAGGGGTGTGCGACCAACCCCATTGTATTTAATTGGACTTGATCATCCATGAATTTTGCTATCCATGGGGGATCCTGGAACCAAACCCCAGCAGGTAACAAGGACCCACAGTAATAAGAAGAAGAAGAAGGAAAAAAATGACAAAGGGTGAGTAAGAGTACTTAAAGTGCAGGGGAAATAATAATATGAAGCATTTTCTGTGTAGAGCATCTGGATCAGCAAGTTCTGCCAGAAATTGAAAAGTTGCGTCATGATGCCGCCTGCACCAGTGCTGTACTCCCTTTGAGAAAAGCTGGACTTTTGGACTCCCTGGTACAGGGATATCGCTATAGAAATTTTTAAAGAAATTTCCAAAAGTGATTTGGATATCATATAAAATAATATCAAAAAAAAATGGCCACCTAATCATCCAGTGTCAATCTCCCATCACTACGACAAGCTCTATCTATAT
>NW_024846767.1:0-1018 GCF_019175285.1 Sceloporus undulatus
AGGTGATGGTTGTTCTTGTCTAGCAACTTCCAAACTTCCTGTGGGGATTTTCCAATCCTTTTCTCTAGGGCTCCTACCTCCTCCTTTGCAAGCTGACTACATGACATCCCTGCCTTGGAGAAATGGTGGTGCTCCTAGAGGTTGGCTTGGGGTCAAAGTGAATTCCACACACACTCCAAAATTTAATATAAATTGATATGCTCTAACAAAGTCATTCTCTCTCGGCCTCAGAGATGGTGAGCCCAGCTTGCTGGTATTAATATCATCACCATCGCATTCATCACCTTTGCCAAATTGTATCCTCATATAGAAATATGCGAAAACAATTTGGCAAAGATGATGATGATGATGATGTGGAGGAGGCCCACTGTCTCTGAGGCTGACAGAGTGCGCCTTTCCAATCCAAAAGGTATTTCTATGCTTTTCAGACAAGTGTTAGCATGAAAAGGGTAAAAAAATACACTTTGGACTGGAAAGTCACTCTCTCTCGGCCTCAGACCCCTTTGGGTTACTGTGGAAAGATTTCTGCAAATGTCCCCTGCAGTGTTGATTTCAAATGTCTCGAACGCACACAACAGTAACAATCAAATGCTAGGGTACACTAAGGTTATTATACAATACTAAGATATTAAACTAAAACACTAAACAGTAACTAACTAAAACACAATAGGACTTTGATGATCACACACACACACACCATCCAAACTGTAATGACTGAAAAACTGTGGTCCAAAACAAACTTTGGAAAGCACATATTCATAATAGAAAAGAAAAAGAAGATAAAGTTCCACATGCTGTGATGGTCCAAACACATTTCTTAAAAAGCCTAGAGAGTTTTGCCCAACTCTCTATGTATTGGAAGAAACCACTTTGATTGAGAGAGCAGGCTGCAGCTACAGACATTTATAGTAATAGCCCCTAAAGAAGGCAAACTGCTGACAATCCTAGAATCGTAGAGTTAGAAGAGACCACAAGGGCCATCTAGTCCAACCCCATTCTGCCATGCAGGAAATCTCAA
>NW_024846768.1:0-1018 GCF_019175285.1 Sceloporus undulatus
ATGTTATGTAATTGTTTGTTGTTTGGTGTTTACTAATAAAGTTTTATTAAAATTAAAAAAAAAATTCTGTTAGCAAGAAAAAAGCTACTGCCTTTCAGGTCCAGTTTGTCTCGAATTCTTTCAATGTAATATACAATATAATTTAGGCCATGGCTGGGATATTAATGATAGATTAGAATACTGACTATCCCGACACGTATAGTACATTTAGCCTCCAAAGATTATAGTGCATTTAGCCATCTGTTGCCAAATTTCAGAGGCAAATGTCATATTTAAAAAGCAACAGCAGAAAGTGGTGAAGATGGACAAAGTTGTTTATGAAGAAGATGACACAAGTGGGAAAGGGCACAACAGTTTGTTTTTGCCTCAGACTCCTAGCAAGGGCAAGTCCTTGCCCCCTTCTTTCTTCTCCAGCCCCCACTTTTGAGTTGATGGGCAGCAAACTCCTTGGCAATCATTATGCAGAAATTGAAATGAGCTGAAAAATTGGGAAAGTGGGAGGAGAAGAGAGAAACCAGGACATTTTAAAAGCCCTCGAAATATTAGGATGACAGAGGATTAATCAGGACTGTCTCTGCCAAACTCAGACAGTACTTTATTTGCTTCTTTTCATAAACTGGCCCAGCAGTGACCCAAATGAAACTAATAGAATAGTGACTCACCAAAGAGTTGATGTACCTCGGCAGCCTCCTTCTCTTGGAGCCCAACTCCCTCCGATTGGCCTCTGTGTTGGCCATCAGGTGGGCAGGGGTCCTGGTGGTCCTGCACTTGGGTCACTTCCAGAAAGAGAAGCCCCAAAGCCGTGTACAAGGAGGCCAAGATGAAGGTCCTGAGAAAAGGGCCCAGGGTTAGGATTGACTTGGCAAGAAACCCTGCAGCACTCAAAGAGACAGAGAACAGCATTCTGCTGGTGACACACACAGAAGACATATGCCTCTTACTTAGTCCTGATCAGAGTAGAAATCAAAATGGGTAGACTCAATGCATGAGGGTAGGAGCATCAGCCTTAGGTCACAAT
>NW_024846769.1:0-1018 GCF_019175285.1 Sceloporus undulatus
CGGTAACAAGAGACATCAACCATCACAAAGATCTTTTTCTCTAACAAGTGGTAGCAGAGGATGGTTGCCGAGATGGTTGCCGAGATGGTTTGCCTGAGGATGGTTCCCAGGATGGTTGCCAAGCTGGTGTGCTGAGATGGTCTTCTGGAGGGTCTGCTGTTGCTGATGTTCCTGTTCCACTGAGAGTCTGCTGTGGAGTTTTTCTTCCAGCTGTAAGTTTGCTCTGTGTTGTTTATCTGTCCTGTGCCGGGAGGCAAATGGGAAGATAACAGTGTTTGTTGGGCATTCTGCTGGGACTCTTGGCTGTTTTGCCGTTTGCTTTGAGTCATGGAGGCGGCAGCAAGATTTCCCAAGCTAAACAACAACAATTACAGCTCTTGGGCTGTTTACACAGAAGCGCTGTTGGTCCGTGAGGGTCTCTGGCGTGTGGTGAAAAAGGTCCTACTGATGCTACACGTGCTGATGATTCAAGGGCACGAGCTACAATTTTACTCACTGTTGAGCCTAACCAGATTAATCATGTGAGGCTCAAGACTAGTGCTAAAGCTGTCTGGGACACTTTGAAGAATGTGCATGAAAATAGCACTGCCTTGTCCAGGATGCTCTGCTGCAAAAGGCTATATGCCTGCAAGATGCAAAGCAATCAAGATCCTGAGAAGCATTTAGAGGAAATGCATGACCTGTTTGCACAAGTGCAGCTGAGAGGTGTTACCTTGCCGGAGGAGCAAAAGGCGTACATCTTGCTTGGGAGTTTGTCCCAAGACTTTGAGCACATATTGCATAGCTTTCAAGGGATGGCTGAAGACCAGATGACTGCTGAGTTGGTGTCGGCGCGCGTCTTGGAAGAGAGCCAGCGACGGAAGTCTGAAGGGCTCCAGAGGCAGCACCGACAGATACCAAAGGTCTTCAACCCACCAGAGGTTGTGGAGAATTACCTGCAGGAGAAGGCTGCAGTGTCCAAGTCTTGTTTCTATTGTAAGAAGCCAGGGCACGTCCAAAAGAACTGTTGGAAGTTTGC
>NW_024846770.1:0-1018 GCF_019175285.1 Sceloporus undulatus
AGGGTTATCATTGATTCCAAAATTTATATAGAGCAGCATGGGTAACACAGGAATGGGACTCATGCAGCCCTCTGGACTCCATCTCTCAGCATTCCTCACCACGGCTTACAGTGGCTTAGGGGGCTTCTGGGATCTGCCCTCTCAACAAGACCTGGAGGGCTGCAGGGCTGCCATCCCTGGAATGGACCAGCCTCAGCATTATTGCACATCAGAAGGGGACAGGTTGCAGAGGCCCTTTAAAGAGATGACATCAATTGGTTTTACAAAAAGGTAGTCTGCATTTTCATTTGTCTTTATTTTTGAGGGGAAGTGTAGAGAAGAATAAAAATAAAACCAAAATAAGAAGAGGAAACCAGAAAGGAACAGCTTGATTCCCCCTCTCTCTCATCTCTCATATCTTTTCCAGATGATTCACACCTTTTATTTGCTCTGCTCCAGTATATTACAAACCAACAATAATGAGGAAAAGAGGAATTTCAAACAGCTGGATCTGGGATGGAGGACGAAGTATACGAAGGGGATCATCACCACGCTGTACACGCCGGATGAAACAAACCCCAGAGTTGGGCAGGGAGAGAAAATGGGCAATGGGGGTTTGCTTATCCACAATTAATTACAACCTGATGGCATCCTTGCTGCTTGGCCTTTGCAAGGCCTGGTGGTTTCCTTCTTGGCAACTGCTTGGGAATCTAGGGGGTATCTGAGTGTGTATCTGAGTGTGCGCATGCACACTTGTTGCTCTTGCCATCTTCTGGCTGGTAGGGAATGGTGGGGTTAAGTTGGAGGCATTGGCAGCAGAAGCAGCTGCTGGTGTGGCTGGTGAAGATGCTCATTCACCACTAATAATCCTATGCACCAACCAATAAAGCCCTCCTTCTCCCCCTCAAACAAATGTTTCACCTATTATGCAGTCAATCCTCTCCCATCCCAATTTCCCAGGTGCTTTTAAAACATCCCAGTTTCTCACTCCTCCTCCCACCTTCCCCCTTTTGTCCTCAGCTGCCTTGCATTGCTGCAA
>NW_024846771.1:0-1018 GCF_019175285.1 Sceloporus undulatus
AGTTACCATGATCTTTTACCATGAACATAATGTAACAGACCAGCCAGAAGAGAAAATTCCCCTAGCCCCTCCTCCCCCAAATCTGCTTTGGACATTGGAGACCGACCCTGCAGCAGTTTGGAAGGAAGGATAGAGAACAGGAAAAACTCAGACCTCAAAATCTAGCAAATTCACTTGCCTCGAAGACAATTTCATTCTCCAAAAGGTGGAAGGGGCAACAAAGAGGTCAGCTATCTTAGATCTGATTTTAACCAGCAGGTCAATGGGGTGCAAGTGGTGGGATCGTTAGGTGGGAGTGACCATGTTCTCCTGGAGTTTGTTATTCAGTGAAAAGGAGAAGTCAGGCATAGTCAGGCATGCATTCTAGACTTTCGGAGAAGTGATTTTAGAAAACTTAGGGAGAGATGGGGGTGATCCCATACTTCAGAGGGCAGGATCAAAATTCAAAATGACCTGAATAGATTAGAAAGCTGGGACAAAGCTAATAAAATGAATTTGAACACGGAGAAATGCAAGGTACTGCACTTAGGATGGAAAAATGAAATGCACAGATATAGGATGGGTGACACCTGGCTGAATGAAACTACGTGTGAAAGGGATCTAGGAGTCCAAGTAGACCACAAGTTGAACATGAGTCAACAGTGTGATGCGGCAACTAAAAAGGCCAATGCAATTTTAGGCTTCATCAATAGAGGTATAGTGTCTAGATCAAAGGAAGTAATAGTGCCACTCTATTCTGCTTTGGTCAGACCCCAGCTGGAATACAGAGTCCAGTTCTGGGCGCCACAATTCAAAAAGGATTTTGAGAAACTAGACCGTATCCAAAGGAGGGTGACCAAAATGGTGAAGGTCTTGAAACCACACCTTAAGAGGAATGTCTTAGGGAGCTGGGGATTTTTAGCCTGGAGAAGAGAAGGTTAAGAGGTGATATGATAACCCCGTTTAAATGTTTGAAGGGCTGTCATATTGAGGAGGGAGCAAGCTTGTTTTCTGCTGCTCCAGAGAACAGGACCTAGAA
>NW_024846772.1:0-1018 GCF_019175285.1 Sceloporus undulatus
ACCCTCTAGCTCAGGCATTGGCAACCTATGGCCCGCGGGCCGGATCCGGCCCGTGGGACCGTAGGAGCGGCCCTAGACCAAACCTGCCGCCAATTGCCGCCGATTTGGGCCGCCGGAGCGCTCCTTTCCGCCACCCCCTGGGACGTCCTTCGGCCTCCCAGGGGGGCGGGGGAAGCCCTGGGGCCGCCGGAGCGCTCCTTTCCCCCGCCCCCTGGGACGGCCTTCGGCCTCCCAAGGGGGCGGGGGAAGCCCTGGGGAAGAAGGAGGGAGGGAAGGAGGAGGAAGGATGAAGAAGAGGAGGAAGAAGGAGGAAGGAGCAGGAGGAGGAGGGAGGGAGGGAAGGATGAAGAAGAGGAGGAAGAAGGAGGAAGGAAGGAACGAGCAGGAAGCGGAGGAGGAAGATGAAGACATGTAGTCTTTCTGTAGGTGAGACATTGTGACTTTCCAAAGTGCATTTTTGTGTATTTTCAGTGCTTTCAATGCTAAAAGGCCTGTTTTTACAATGAGAGTGGTAGTGATGATGATGACATGATGAGATATGCACTCTTTCTGAAGGTGAGACAGTGTGACTTTCCAAAGTGCATTTCTGTGTATTTTCAGTGCTTTGAATGCGAAAAGGTCTGCTTTAACAATGAGAGTAGTTTCGGCCGTCCCCTTTGGCCGAAAGGGCTCCTTGGAGCCCGTTTGGCCAAAGGAAGGGGCCAAGGAGGAGAGGGCAGGCACACGCCTCCTCCTCCCCGTGGGCCTTTGGCAGCCCTGAGGTGTCCTTCGGAGGACACCTCAGGCCTGGCAAAGCCCCGAGGACAGGAGCAGGGGCCGCACGCCTGTTGCTCCTGCCCCTCACGGGCCCTTACTGGTTCTCTGAGAGGCAGCTGGGGACCATGGAAGGGCAGGAGGAGCAGGCGCGCGCCTGTCACCCCCTCTCCCAATCCCCCCTTCTAGCTGTCTCTCAGACAGCGGGAGGTTGGGAAAGGGAGCAGAGAAAGCCCCGCCCCCAGAGGGTGGAAGCTCCACCCCC
>NW_024846773.1:0-1018 GCF_019175285.1 Sceloporus undulatus
GTTGGAAGGAGACAAAAAGTGATTCTGACTTTCTGAAGGTCGCAGTCCTCTTGAGGTATATTTTTATGGCTCTGCGCACGTCCAAGGTATGCCAGGCCCTGTCTAACTCACCGGTTGGTCGAGGGCAAAAAGTGGGCAAGACGATGTCCTGGGATGAGTGGAAAATTGAATTAACCTTGGGGATGAAGGTCGGGTCAGGCCTCAATACAATGGAATCAGGTCTAATGATGCAGAGCTCTTTTCTCACGGACAGCGCCCCGATCTCTGATACTCTGCGGGCCGATGTGAGCGCTGTAAGGATGAGCGTCTTGAGGATGAGGAACTTGAGGGACGCCTCCCTCAGCGGCTTGAATGGCTGTACTGTCAGGGCTAGAAGAATCTTGTGTAGGTCCCAAGACGGGAATCGGTGTCTTGTTGGGGGCGCCCTGTTGGAAACTCCCTTGAGTAATCTCCTAATGTGAGGATGGTGTGATATCGTAGCGGCCTGTTCGTGCGGCAGTATCGAAGTGATTGCCGCCACCTGTCTTTTTATTGTGTTGGGTCGGAGGCCCTGGCCAAAGCCGTCTTGGAGAAATTGGAGTATCGTAGCAACAGAGACTTGAATGAAGTTCTTCTTTTTTCTCTTACACCATCTCTTAAACGCCCTGAAGGTGTACTCATAGATCTTCATGGTGGATGGGCGCGTCGATGCCAGGATGGACTCGATCACCTCAGAGGAGTAGCCGTAACTGGTTAGCATGTCCCTCTCAATTTCCACGCGTGAAGCTGAAGCCAGGTGGGATCTGGGTGATGTATCTGACCCTGGGCCAGTAGGTCTGGTCTGGCTGGAAGGGGAAGACTCTGTATTGACAGGCTGAGAATCTCCGAGAACCAGGGACGTCTCGGCCAGGCTGGAGCTATGAGGATGACCTCCGATTCCGTCCTTCGAATCTTGAACAGAAGGCGTGACAGTAGCGGGACTGGAGGGAAGGCGTATAGGAGGCCCTCTGGCCAGTGGCAGTTTAGGGCGTCAAAGTTT
>NW_024846774.1:0-1018 GCF_019175285.1 Sceloporus undulatus
CCAGCATAAAATTAAAATATTTCAATTTAAAATTCATTGTTTAAAATGAACTAGGTAGGTCTACTGGAAAAGAATGGCTAAACTGTTGTTTGTCTCTTTATCAGCACAAATCAGCAAGTAAATATTTTCATTACGTGGAACTAAGCACTTCCAAATAGCAGATTAAATTGAGGGGCATTGTCATGCCTCCAGAACATCTTTGATGTTCTTGAGACATATATTTAGTTAAGATTATATTAAGTTTTCTATGTATTAGTTTAAGAGGGGAAATACAGGTCTATAGCTTTAAGAAAGACAAGGATTGTGGGAAATCCCAGGGTCTTATACTGTCTCCCTCTAGTTAGTGTCAGTTGTGTAGTAAGATTTCAGCCAAGTCAGACCTGGAGAGAGTATTTTCCTTTGACAAAAAAAAGATAAGTCCACAAAGGAAGAAAGATAGTCCTCAAAGAAAGATAGAATACATCAAGAAGAGAGAACAAGGTATTTAGGAAGGACTATTAAGGAAAGATCAGTTTCATGTTATTTGTGTTATTTATACTGGTTATAAAGCTTTTGAAACTTTAGAAATTTGTGGACAAGTCTTTTGTTCTGGCTGTGTTCCCGAGAGCCAGAGGCCTTACTACACCCAAAGTCCATAGCATTGCTCTTGGGACAAAACAGTCAAAGGAAAACTCTCTCCCGGGTCCAGATAAAGCTCTGCTAACAGAGCAAGTAAAAGGAAATCTCTCTCCTGGGTCCAGATAAAGCTCTGCTAACAGAGCCAGCCAAAGGAAAGCTCTTTCCCAGGCCAGATAAAGAAAGCTCTGCTAACAGAGCCAGCTAAGAAAGGGAGTTTTCCTAGCCTACAGTTGGAAGACTAGATAGCAAAGGCCAGAGCAACTAAAGCCCTTTGCAACCCTTTGTGTGTATGCTAAGCAACCCAGGTCTGTGCAAACTGCAAGTAAAGCCGTTTGCAACCCTTCGTGTGCACTCTATCACCTTCCGAGGGAGTGCATTCCATTGTCGAACAGCCCTAACT
>NW_024846775.1:0-1018 GCF_019175285.1 Sceloporus undulatus
TAATAATAATAATAATAATAATAATAATAATAATAATATAAAACATGTTAATTGTGCATAATAAACACTTGTAGATGCAGAAATTTTGGATAGGAAGCCATCAGCTAACCTTTCTAATGTATTGGATACATGACAACTATTTGAAGCAAAATGTAGACTAAACTGATGTCATGATGATGATAATTTGAAGTTTGGTTCTCCTAATTCATTCCCTGTAATATTTTTTTTTTAAATCATACACTTCTATTGGGCTCAGTATCGCATTTAAACCTTAAAGTTATTCTGAGCAATGGTGCCTTGCTCAAGGCCACCTAACAAATTCCATAATTCAGAAAATTACTTCCCTGTATTCCAGTCCAGAACCCTGTCCACTAAAGTGTATATGAACAGATATGAGGGATCCCTGAACCAATTCCATGGTGCAATGATCTAGACAAGTGTTGTTTGTCATCAGTGTTAATTGGTGAGATTGTGAAGACTACACATACTTTAACTGTGAAAGTCTTATTCTGAGCATATATACCACTGAGTTCTGCCTCTTCCTGCCTTAATTTGCAGTGTAAACAGTTGAAAGTAGTTGTACAGCATTGGGAGTGTTCCCCCAGCATCATTACCTTGGTGGTACTTTTTCTTGCCTCAGGAAATTTGCTAAATGTAACCTTGTCTGTTATATGAAGGGTTTTATCACTGGTTTATCTAAGAACAGTAAGCTATTCCTTTGTTTCACATGAGGAGGAATTTTCTTAGCAAATGAAAAGCTGATTTTTTAAAAAAAATGTTAATGATTCAGCATACAAGACAATTTCATGAAGACATCAGGATTTTTCCATCATTGCTTAACTATGACGTTTTATGGCCTCTCTCATGCGGCCAACTACCATCATAGGCCTGGTACAGACAGGCAAAAAGCACCATCCTGCAGGCGGGGTGAGGGCTGAGCGTCCCTACCTTCAGAGCCCTTCCTGTGCTGTCCATCGCACCATCTTGGCACGCAGCCTTTCAGACGGTGCATGCTATG
>NW_024846776.1:0-1018 GCF_019175285.1 Sceloporus undulatus
TTGGCCTTTTTGGGGGGAGAAGCCTCCTCTTAGAAGCCAAAGCCCAATGTCTGTGAAGAAGAAGAAGAATGAGGCTTGTATTAAAACTATGCTCCCCATTTCTGATCCCTTTTAAAACCCATATTCCCCAGAAGGAGCAGAGATGTGTAATAAGAAAACCCTCTCAGAAAAGAGACACAAAAGACACACTTCCTTCCTTTTGGCCCAAGGAGCCTGGCCTCCTTCTGACTCTGGAGCCTCAGGAGAGAAAGAGAGACCTCTGTTCAACTGAAGCTCAGAGAAGGTTCTGGAACATTATTCCCCACAGTCACAAGCAGAACAAAATGGCCACCAGAACACAAAATGGCCAGTGATGGAGGGAGGGACTGGGATTCCAGCCAATCAGGGCCAGGGATGGTGGGAGGGACAGGGATTCCAGCCAATCAGGGCCAGGGATGGTGGGAGGGACTGGGATTCCAGCCAATGGCAATCCTCAGAGTGTCCTCAGGAGCCAATCATGTGTGAAATACATATCATAAAAGCATCACAAAGAGAAATGTAGCCAGGATTTTGGGAAGGGGAGGGGGTCCAGACTAAGTGCCACCATTTTGAGAGACACAGAAAGAGGGTCAGCGTTAACCTGAGGAAAGGGAGAGAGGAGGGGAGGGCTGCTCCATTCCAGCCCCATTGCCAAGGGCCCTCAGGTTCATTCAGGGGAAGCAGAGCCAGGAGAGCTGTCTTTTGGGGGAAGGGACATAAAGGAAGCCAGGGCTGTAGGGAAGTCTTTGAGTCAGTGGAGAAGTTTTCCCTTGGAGTGAAGGGAAGGAGGAAGAGAGAAGAGAGGCCTTGCTCCCTGGCTTCCTCCTCTCAGGGGCTCCTTCCCCAATCTGGCTGAGTCTTGCCTCCAAGACATTCCCCAGAATGTACATACAGGCACTTTATTCCTCTTATAAGGTTAAAACTCCTTCAATATTAACAGCCTATTTTTATACGTTAGGCCTAAAACATAACAATATAAAGGCACAAAACATGATAAATG
>NW_024846777.1:0-1018 GCF_019175285.1 Sceloporus undulatus
AATTCCAGAGCCTGTAGGCAGTCATTGAGAAAGCCCTCTCCCATGTTCCCACTAGATATACCTGTGAGGGTGGGGTGGAACCCAACAAGCTAATGGTCAGGGGGTTGAACACGAATCTGCAGGCACCACCTTCTGGGTTTGCCCTTGCAGGAAAGAAGGAACTCCCTGTAAAACATTGTCTCCAAGTCCCATCATAGCAAGGCAGGCCAGAAGGATAGATACCATGTCTGATGGTATCAAAAGCCAGTGAGAATCCTGTGGAAACAGGGACACATTCTGCCTATCCAGTTCTTGGAGTAGGTCATCCACCAAGGTGATTTGGTCCCCAAGTGAGGGCTGAAACAAATTGAAATGGATCCAGAGAATCCATCTCATCCAGAAACCCTGGTGCCATGAGGCCACCCACTCTAGTACTTTGCCAAAAACAGACTGGAGACTGACTGGTAGTTTTCCCATATGGTGGCATACAGGGAAAACTTTTCAAGCAACGTTTTTGTAATTAGGCATGTTGGAATTCTGCCTTGTCTTAGCAAGGAATTGGCCAAGTGGGTAGAGAAATTGGTCAGGCTATGTAGTCATGTTCTAGAAGAGTTCATTCCTGATGTTTTGCCAACATCTGTGGCTGGCATCTTCAGAACTTTGTTTACTTTAAGGGTTTTTTCTTTCCTGTTGAAGTTGTCCAGGTGTTTGTGGATTTCAATGGCTTCAATGGCTGTTTGAACACTGCATTTGATGGTCCCTGTGTAGACTTGTCCACAGCTGCACGATATCTGGTAAGCTACGGCCATGAGAGGTTTCTCCTGTCCTTCGCACAACCACAGGAGTTTGCCACATACCATGCAGCTGTGGACAAGTCTACATAGGGACCACCAAATGCAGTGTTCAAACATGAATCAAGGAATATGAGAGACAGTGCAGACTGGGTCAACCAGAAAAATCAAAAGTAGCAGAACACATTATAAACCATCCTAGGCATATAATGCTGTTTGAAAACACTGAAATTCTGGACCATGCCAAC
>NW_024846778.1:0-1018 GCF_019175285.1 Sceloporus undulatus
GCTCTTTTTTCCCATACCCCGGGCATCCTGGATGCCTGCAGCTTGCTCCACCCTTCACTTACACCTCCCCAGTGAGGTGCCTCCTCACCTGGTCATCAGGACCGTGTTAAGTCTTTCCATGTATCCTGATGAACTGATTTTCTTCTACCGTACTTGTACAACACTGCCCTTGCTGCTTTCATACGGTCACCAGATATGGTGGGATATGGCCACAGCAGTTTTTGAACTCCCCCCACCATATGCGGCGACCGCAGATTCTCCAGTCCAGCTTGGAAGTTTCAGCACCTGCCCTGTAAGACGACACCCGGCAAATAAGACTACCCCTGACTTTTGAGAAGATTTTCCTGGGTTAAAAAGTAGTCTTATACGCCAGAAAATACAGTAATTTCTATGTGTTCTGAATAAAGTTCTTTGCTGTTTCAACACACTGGACTCTGATGCACAGAAGTTCTGAATTTGCACAAAAATGTCTCTTTCTTCTCTGTTCAGTCCTCACAGCCATAAGAAGCAAACACACATGCGCGCACACACACACACACCCCTACACAAACCCACATGGACAAATAGAGGTATATATACAAAGCAGACCCTTCCTTCCCTGTCTTTTCCTCCTGAGTCCGTCTCCTTACCTTGTGCTGCATTCCGGCATCCTCCAAGCAGTGTTGCCAATTTCGCGACTTTCACACGAAAACGGGGACTTTTCAGAGCTTTTCGTGTGATTTTCGCGCCTGGCTCTTTTTCAGTGCCTTTTCGGCGACTCTGGCCCTTTCAGCTCCAGCCTGAGAAGGCTGCAGAGCAACCAACCCTGGGCTGGAGAAAAACTCTCTCTCTCTCTCATGACTCCCTCTGAGAGCCAGGAGGGAGCAAGCCCAACCAACCCCAACTGTTTGGAGGAATAGTTCAGCCAATCAGAGAGAGGACAGTGATTATTGCCCCCCCCCTCAGGCATTCTCAGGCTCCAGGGGCAAAAGTGCTGGAGAGAGGCAGGGAGTGAGGGATCTTGGCTGGCTTAATCCCA
>NW_024846779.1:0-1018 GCF_019175285.1 Sceloporus undulatus
CTTAGGGCTTGGGAAGCTGTGTATTTTATCCTCCTTTTCCAAGTTAACTCCCATTCTTCCATCTCAATATTGTGTCCTGGATTTCTTGGCCATTGAACCATGTTTTCTTTAACCACTTCAGATTCCATATCATGTTTTAACTGGATTGTATACAATCTCCCCACAAGTGAACCTCTCCCTATAGCAAGCAGAAGAGAAGGTACTCTGGGTAACTGAAGAGAACCTCATTTTTGCTGGCTGCAGTATGTTTTTACCAGAGGTCCTTAATGTTTGGGGTGGATTGTATGGGAGAAGGTGATCCTGTAAGTAAGCTGGGCCCAAGCCATGAAGGGCTTTAAAGGTTATAAGCAAGACCTTGTACTGTCCCCGTAAATTAATGGGCAGCCAATGAAAAGACTTTAGTATAGGTTTAATATGGTCACTTCTAGATCTTCCGGTGACCACTCTGGCTGCCATATTTTGGATTAGTTGAAGTTTCCAGACTTGGTGCAAGGGAAGCCCTTTGTAGACCACATTGCAGAAGTCAAGACGTGATCTTACCAGCAAGTGCACCAAAGTTTTTAGGTCTTCAGGTTCCAGGAAAGGGCACAGCTGGCATATCATAGTAAAAGAAAGGAATAGAGGTGACGTATAATGGAAGGTTGGAAGAAACCACGACTTTGAAAAACCGAAGCTGATAACAGGCAGTCCTTGCCGTCGCATCTTTTTTAGCTGACATCTGGAGCAAAGGATCCAGGAGCACCTCCAAATTGCAAACATAGTCCTTTAAGGGAAGTGTTACCCCGTCCAGGACCGGTTTACAAATCTCCATACCTGGGTCAGGGGCTCCAACAACAAGTACTTCTGTCTTATCTGGATAAACTTTCAATTTATTTTTCCTCATCTTTCCGATTACTGCCTCAAGACATTAATTCAGAGGGGAGATGCCTTCCTTACTTGACACTCAGGTCTGGGGCATGGAGAGATATCATTGGGCGTCATCAGCGTACTTATAGCACCCCACTCCATGCATCCGGAT
>NW_024846780.1:0-1018 GCF_019175285.1 Sceloporus undulatus
CTGGAGCATGGCTTTGGTGTGAGTTCTGGACTCTTAGGACGCATGCATCATTGAAACACCATATCTCCACTGTGACTCGAAGCAGCTTTATTTTGGCTGTCTGTAACAGGCCTAAGCTTCTTCATCTCCTTCTGATGGTCCATGGTCTCCTCCTTGCCCTTCACATGACCCATGGAGAAACTCACTCAGACAGATGGGATATTACATTCTTTGTGGCAATAACACAGTACCTCTGCCTCCTATATCTTCACTCCTGCTTCAAAGGTCTAAACCTGAAGCAAAGATGAAAGGGACCCAAACAGCACAGGACTTTGCACAACGACTAGGGAGGAGGGGCTGACAATAACAATGGCTAGAGCTTGGCAAAGTGATGCTTTGGACCTCAGATCAACAGAGTCATGTGGTAGCTTTTAAGAGTTAGCATGAGCTTTCATGGATTTCAATCCACTTATTGAGATGCATGGAATATTTAAGCTCAGGCAGTTTTTGAGGAGATGGTAATTACATCAATGTTCATCAAAGCCAGGGTCTTGAATCTCATGTTGAGAAAAAGGTGTGTGTGTATGTTGTTTTTTAAAATGATTGGTTATATACAAAAATGTTGTCAATACTAGCCTGTTAATGGACTCAAAGGCCTCTGCACTGTAGAAATAATTCAGTTTGACATAACTTTAACTGCCATGGCTCTATCCTACAGAATCCCGGAATTTGTAGCTTTGAGCCTTAATTCATGACAAAAGAAAGCCAAGAGGCAGCAAGAGAGAAACGGATTTCTCCTTGCCTCTCTGCATGCCATTGAAGCATTTCAGTTCTCTTCCCAAGGGAGATGGTCATAAAAGTGTGTCTTTTGTCATACTGGACAAACCTGTTTGGCATAACATGCTTTTACAACCCTTTCCCTCTAGAAGGAGAACGGAAATGCTACAAAAGCATGTGGAGAGGCAAAGAAAAAGCACTCAGCTCTGCCATCTCCCCCCCCCCCCGCCAGGTTTATATTCCATCCCTTGCCCACATCAAA
>NW_024846781.1:0-1018 GCF_019175285.1 Sceloporus undulatus
ACCACGCTACTGATCTTTAGAAACGCAGGGGTGTGGGGCCATCATAGCAGAGTATCTTGGGACCCTTCACATCAGTTAGGTGGGAGCAGGGTCTAAAGAGCCAGTGTCAAGGTGAAGGGTGGGCAGAGACCTTCACATAAATTGGTGGCAGTGGTGGGATAACAAAAGTCCCAAGTGCCTGCCACAATAGAAAGGCTGTTCATCACAGAGACTTGCTTTCCCATCCAGCTAAAAGAACCACCAGTTCTGGAAGGCAGCCCCTTTTTGCCAGCACACTGAGTTACATTTCCCTCTGGGATCAGGTGGTGAAGTCCAATCCCTCCATACAACTCTAATGATGTCCCTGTTTGCAAGCATCACACAGAGGAAACAGCAAGAAACCCCGTTTGAAAATGACCAAAGAGGACTCTTAATAATTCAAAATGTTTATTCTGTCACCACCAGGTGTGCCAGTGGAGTCTACCAAGGGTCCAGAGCAGCTGAAAACAACTCTCCAGCCTTGGTAGCATACCCATCCCTGCTTTACCAGAAGGCAACTATAGATTATCCACAATTTTTTTCTTGAGGGGCTCTGGCCACATCAATAGTTCTCTTAAGTCCCCTTCTTTTGCTCTTCCCCAGCTGCTCCAGAGCAAGCAGTTAACAAGTTTCAATATCCAGCCAATTTAAAAATTAATAACTATGCTAGAATGCATTGCATTAAGCTATCTGAAACATGGTGAAAGATTGGTGTGCATTTTGGTTACATTGTTGTTACTGTTGTCCCTCTTCTCAAGCACTTTGTGTCCAGCTGAGGTTATTTCTTGTTTCAGAGCTCAGATGAGGAAAGAAGTATCAAAAGATAGAAGTCACATAGTGGTAAATGTCTGTGGAAAAGAGCTCTGCTTACCTCTCTGTTCATTCATCTTTTTTCCATTTAAATTAGTGGCAAAGATCCCTATTGCTGGCACCTGTTGGCTCCAGCTGGACAGGAATTCTTGGGTAGATTATTGTGACGTGCCTCCAAAGCATCCTGATT
>NW_024846782.1:0-1018 GCF_019175285.1 Sceloporus undulatus
TGTTTGTATGTTTGTTTGTTTCATTCTTGGTGATATGAGTTATTCTGATCTGTCTTCTTCCTTCTTGCCTGAAGATCTATTAATAAGGAAACTGGGGAGACTTTTAAAACCTCCCAAAGGAGCCACTTTTGGCCTTTTTTGGGGGACTAGCCTCCTCTTAGGAGCCAAAGCCCAATGTTTGAGAAGAATAAGAATAAAGCTTGTATTAAAACTATGCTCCCCATTTCAGAACCCTTTTAAAACCCATGTTCTCCAGAAAGTGCAGAGCTGTGTAATAAGAAAACCCTCTCAGAAAAGACACAAAAGACACACAAACAGACACACTTCTTTCCTTTTGGCCCAAGGATCCTGGCCTCCTTCTCTCTCTGGAGCCTCAGTAGAGAAAGAGAAGCCTCTTTTCAACTGAAGCCTCAGAGAAGGTTCTGGAACATTGTTCCCCTCAATCAGAAGCAGCACAAAATGGCCGCTGGAACACAAAATGGCTGCTTCTGCCTGAGTGCTTTGCAGTTGATATTTGAGGCCTTCAGGAAGAGAGAGAGAGACTGAGGGGAAGAGTGGAAGGAGGTCCTGGAGGGAGGGGACCTTGGGAGATATAGGGCTTTCCTGAAATATTCTGTCTTTGCTTCCTAATGAAGGAGTTTCTGGCTTCATAAAGGATTTGGGGTAAACTGGATCTGAAAGACAGTCGTAGCCGTTTCTCTTGCCAATGGGATTTACAGTGTATTTCCTGGACTGGATCTCCCAACATCCACATGGCCAGAAAGAGGAGGGGTCCTGCCCTGCAGTAAGGCCCCTCCAATCCTTCTGAACCAAGGACTACAACTCCCACGTCTTCTTTCTTTCTTTCTTTCTCCCAGAGAAAGAAAGGCTGAGGCTGAGAGAGTGTGACTTGCCTAAGGTCACTCAGTGGGTTTCCCTGGCCAAGAGGGCATTCGAACCCTGGTCTCCAGGGTCATAGTCCAATGCTCCAACCACTGAACCACACTGTCACTTTCTTGAGGCTTTGTAGTGTTTTGTG
>NW_024846783.1:0-1018 GCF_019175285.1 Sceloporus undulatus
CTAACAAGTCTCCCTTGCTTTGACAATGATAGTGTGATGATGGTGATGATGATGAGTGAGCTTGAGAGGCAGGCAACTACTGTTTCTGAAGCCGAGAGAGTGTCACCTTCCAAAGTGTGTTTTGGGTGCTTTTAATGCTAACAAGTCTCCCTTGCTTTGACAATGATAGTGTGATGATGGTGATGATGATGAGTGAGCTTGAGAGGCAGGCAACTACTGTTTCTGAAGCCGAGAGAGTGTCACCTTCCAAAGTGTGAAATGCACAAATGTGCTGTTGTGTGTGTTTTGGAATGCAGGTTGGGGGTGTTTGTCCAGAAAGGGACCGAGGAGGAGAGGGCGGGCACACGCCTCCTCCTCCTTGCGGGGCTTCGGTGGAAGCTCCACCCCTGGAGGGTGGCTCCACCCCTGGAGGGTGGAAGCTCCACCCCTGGAGGGTGGAAGCTCCACCCCCAGCATGCAGCCCTGCCCCCGGAGGGTGGAAGCTCCACCCCTTGGCTTCGGCCCCCCCCAACTTATCTGAGGGACACCAACCCGGCTCCCGGCTCCAAAAGGTTGCCTACCCCTGTTCTAGGAGATGACTGCTGGAGTCTGCTCCTTAAGTAAAGTGGTAAGGTGTTCAAAGGAGCAGCTCCATTTTGTCAAAGCATCTGCTGTAGCACCTTTTAAATATCTTAAAATAACACTTCCATTCCTCTTGAAAAAGAAACCTGATCAGAGAAGATGATCTTAAGGGCTAATTTAGAAACCTTACATAAAAGATCTCATTGGGTAATCCCATGTTCAGAATTTGGTTTTATTTTTCAGTCTTCACTACACAGATGAATGGGAGAGGCTTTCACTGTCACATTGTATATTATCTGGATGACAGGACTGGCAATCTACTCACTCACTCACTGGTTATTCCCTGCATGCCAGAGTTCAAAGCCTAAGATTATTTTTTGACCATTGACTCCTCTCTCTTCACTGACACGTTTTTTTTCTGCCTTGGCATCCAGAATGTATTCTCTTCACTCACACA
>NW_024846784.1:0-1017 GCF_019175285.1 Sceloporus undulatus
AAAAAATGCAAAAAGTTACAGACGAATTGAGGAAAAAAGAAGAGGCACACCAAAAAAACCCAAGCGATTCTAAGATCCAAAATGAACTAAAAATGGTGCAGAAACAGTTATCAATGTTATTATCAGAAGAAATAGAATACAAACTTAGATGTCTCAAGCAAAAAAACTTTCAATTTGCAAACAAGTCTGGGAAATGGTTAGCTTATAAATTAAAGGAAAAGAAAAGCAGAAACGTAATAACCAAAATTCAAGAAGGTGGTAAGATCCATATGGACCAACAAAAAATCAAGAAAGCCTTTCTAAAATTCTACGAGAAACTGTACAAGCAAGACCCAGAAGATCTTAATAATATAAATCAATATGTACAAAATGCGAATCTAACTAAAATATCTCAAGAACAAAAAGATATATTAAATCAGCCAATTTCCACGGCAGAAGTTTTATCTGCTATACAGAAAAGTAAATCGGGTTCCGCTCCGGGCCCAGATGGCTTCACCTCAACATATTATAAGACCTTCCAGATGGAACTGGTAGATCACCTTAAAAACTTAATGAATGATTTAAACCAAGACACCTTCCCGATGACATGGAAAGAAGCAGTAATCTCGTTAATACCTAAAGAAGGTAGAGAACACACGTTGATCCAGAATTATAGACCGATATCTCTCCTAAATAATGACTACAAACTATTCGCAAGTATTTTAGCTGAGAGATTAAAGAAAATAATTTCGTTTGTTATACATAAAGATCAAAGAGGCTTCATCCCAAAAAGATATTTGAAGGACAATATCAGACATTTTGTAGATTTAATTGAATATCATCAGTTTCATATTGATAAAAAATTGGCAGCCTTTTTCTTTGACATCGAAAAAGCATTTGACAATGTTTCGTGGAAACTATTATGGTCAGTTATAAAAAATATTAATTTGGGAGATAAATTTATTCATTGGGTTCAGGCCATCTATCAGAAACAATTTGCTAGACTAAGTATAAATGGTGAGATAACAGAAGCATTCA
>NW_024846785.1:0-1017 GCF_019175285.1 Sceloporus undulatus
GGGGGGGTGTTTTTGCCTTCCTCTGAGGCTGGGAGACAGTGTGACTTGCCCAAGGTCCCCCAGTGAGTTTCCATAGCTGAAAGGGGATCCAAACCCTCGTCTTCTGGAGTCCTAGTTCAAACCATTATACCACACTGGTTCTCTACTAAAGTCATATATAGACAATTCTACACTACACTCCCTAAACTGCAAATCCCATGATTTCAGAATATGGAACCATGGCAATTAAACTGGAATCAAAGTGCTATAACTGTGTAGTGTGAAAGGGCCCTGGAAGGGACAGTGGTCTAAAATAAAAAAGTAAGAAGAGCTGTACAAATGAAATGTATGATGCATTTGCAGGTTTTGGATGTGATGCTAAAAACCGTTCCAGGCACAGGTCCAATTTGGTTAAAGACCACTTCAGTCACTGCGCAAGACTATTTATTTGACTACACATTTGCTCAAAGTATCCAGAAGCTAAAGCCCAGGAGAAGCACAGTGATATCTACACTGGTACCCCGGGATACGAATGCGCCGCGTTACGAAATTTCCGGGTTACGAAAAAAAATCCATTAAAAAAAACTGTTCCGGGTTACGAAGGTTATTTCGGGTTACGAAAAAAATTTTGGTGCTTTTCGGCGCTTTTTCGCACCAAATCGCGGCTTTCGCTATTAGCGCCTATGGGGCTTCGGCTTGCGAATGCTTTTCGGGTTACGAATGGCGCCGCGGAACGAATTAATTTCGTAACCCGGGGGAGCCCTGTACTGATTTGTAAGTTTTGGTTAAACCAGTTTAGAAATGTTTCAGTGCAAACAGATCAACAGATCAAGGAATCTGGTATTCTAGACAAGTCCCTGGGTGATGACTATGAATCCTCAAAGGGCACATAATCTTGTCTTTGAAGAATGGCGTCTTTGAACGGTAGTATGTCTTGGTCCATGCCTGCGATCACGACAGATGTAAGGTATCTCACGCATGAGAGTGAAAGAAAGCCTGGTGCACTGATTCCAGCTCCAGCTCTTCAGGGAAAGGAAA
>NW_024846786.1:0-1017 GCF_019175285.1 Sceloporus undulatus
CCCACAAATAATCATTGGGGAATACTTGCCCATAGAGAATCGGGGGGAATACTTGCCCATAGGCAATCACAGGGGAATACTTGCCCATAGAGAATCATCACAGGGGAATACTTGCCCATAGAGAATCATCACGGGGGAATACTTGCCCATAGAGAATCATCACAGGGGAATACTTGCCCATAGAGAATCATCACAGGGGAATACTTGCCCATAGGCAATCGGGGAATACTTACCCATAGAGAATCAGGGGGAATACTTGCCCATAGAGAATCATCACGGGGGAATACTTGCCCATAGAGAAACCATTATCTGCCCATAGAGAACCAGTGGGGTATGCACTGGGGAATGACTGGGCAAGTACTCCCCAATGCTTCCCTCTGGGCAAGTAGTGCCATTTGTTTTAGTAAGTCCCAAGTGAAACCAGTCCCAGCCAGAGAGAACTCCCAACGCCAAGGCAGTACAAGATGAAGCCAAGGGAGGAAGGCCTGTGGCCTCCATGGAGAAGGCGGTGACACCACCAGAGGGCGCTCCAATGCCCCACCGCCTTTGTTGGTGCTGCCCCCCAGACCCCCCCCAAGGGCCAGAAAGAGGGGCGGGGGAGAGAAGGGTTGCCCCTGTGCCCCTTTCCCTCTCCTGGATGGGAAGCCCCCTCCTTACCTCCCTCCCTCCCTTCTTTGCCTGGGGGGCTTTTGGGGGCAGAGAGGAAGGGTTTTCCTTTGGGGGGGGCTTCCTTCTGCCCTGTTAGTCCTCCAAGGGGTGAGAGAGTTCTCATTCCTAGACAGGCAGGATGTATTCCATATCACGTGTCCGGAAGTGGGCGGAAGGGGGAGGCAGCCAGGAGAGGAGGAGGAGGAGGAGGAGGAGGTAAAGTGGGGAACGGGGAGCCCTTCTCTTAGGGACGCTTTCCTTGGTGTGCCCCATCTGGGGAGGGTCCTGGCCCCTGCCGCCCCTTTGGGGTGAAGGGAGGGCCACTAAACCCCCTCCCCTCCTCCTTCCACCCAAACACCCCCCCCCGGG
>NW_024846787.1:0-1017 GCF_019175285.1 Sceloporus undulatus
CTCCTCAATATGACATCTTTTCAAATATTTCAACAGGACTATCATATCACATCTTAACCTTCCTTTCTCCAGGCTAAACATCCCTAGCTCCCTAAGTCGTTCCTCATAGGGCATGGTTTCAAGACCCTTCACCATTTTAGTCACTCTCCTTTGGACACGCTCCAGTTTCTCAACATCCTTTTTGAATAATGGTGCCCAGAACTGGACACAATATTCCAGGTGGGGCCTGACCAAAGCAGAATAGAGTGGCACTAATACTTCCCTTGATCTAGACACTATTCTTCTATTGATGCTGCCTAAAATCGCTTTGACCTTGTTAGCTGCCTCATCACGCTGTTGACTAGTGATTGGAGAAACCCATGTTTTTCTTCTCGTTCATTGAGAACTTTAAGAGAATTTCTTTAAAAAGTATTCGTTCCACAAAACCCCCTTTCAAAAGGGGATTTCTTCTCTCCCTTCCAGCAGCCAGCGAAATATTTTTCACAGATTTCTCGAATGACAATAAAAGACAAGTCGAATAATTACGCTAATTACTTTGCATTTCAAACTCAATTGCCATGTCAAAAGGAAGTTTGGCAGATGTTTAAAGAAAATTCCTATGCTTAAAAAAACCTGAAGGCACACACACAAAAGGGGAAAAAGCCTTCATGAATGAATGTCTCTTTCATGAATGAATGCTGATGGTTCTGGCCTTTGGTTTTGTTTCATTTCAAGAAAGCCTCTTTAAATAATAAAGTTACAATTTATTTATTTATTTATTCTATGACTGGTTTGCTTTTGGGCAAGGATTGTTCAGCCTTCCAATCTAAAGAGACAAGAGACAAAAGGAGAAGGGAATGGCAGTGGGGAAGGGGAAAAGTTCAGTAGATCTTCATTCTCCCAGTTCACCCTAGAAATTCACTGGCTGACCTTGGGCAAGTCACATGCTCTCAGCTTCAACTCCAATTCTGCACTCTCCTTGCCAATTATTATTATTATTATTATTATTATTATTATTATTATTATTGCATGACCTTG
>NW_024846788.1:0-1017 GCF_019175285.1 Sceloporus undulatus
GGTTTCATGTAGATGTTAAACAGCATTGAAAGAAAGCATTCTTGAAGTTGTGCATAGATGGTACCTCACACCATACAACTTGCACACATTACTAAGAACCCCACCTATGCTGTTTGAGAGGATGTAATACTAGAGGTACCTTCCTGCACACGTGGTATGACTGTCCAAGTGTATTTGCATTTTGGCATTCAGTAGTTAACGTAGTTTCAGAAATCAATGATCAAAAGATTGTCCCTTCTCCAGAACTTTTATTGCTTTCACTGTTTATTAATGAAAACAAGACATTACACAATAAAGACATTGTTGCATTTTTGTTGGCATTGGCCAGGATTGAAATTGCCAGGGCTGGGAAAACTGGAAAGGTCAATAGGACTGATTGGTGGTCTCGATTTTGGGATTTTTGGTTTATGGAAAAGCTCACTGATCAATCTAGAAGGTTGTGGAGGGGAATCTTCCTCTGCCTTTTGAAGAACGATGGCTCCACTTATATCTGATCTCAACAACATTGGAGCAGAAGTGGGCCTTCCTTTGTAATAGGATTCCCTTTCGAGGACTGAACTGGTGCAAAGAAGGCATCTCTGTCTTCTGAGTCCATCCCTGTTTTTATGTAATGTTGCCCTTTTACATCCCATGTGACCTTGAAATTTGTGAAGTTGGTTTTTAAGGTTTAAGAAAAAACAGCATTAGTGACAGGACGACGCCCTGAGGAACGCCAGATTTATGCTCCCTTTTAGAGGAGCAACGGTCCCCAAGCATCTCCATCGGGAATCTGCCTGAGAGATAGTACCAGAAGCACTGCAACGCATTGCCCCCAGCCTCAATTCCCTCAGGTTTTGCATAAGGATGCCATGGTCGATGGTATCGAAGGCCTCTGTGAGATCCAAAAGCATCAACAGGGTCACACTTCACATGTCGATGCTCAAGCAAAGATCATCTACTAAGGCGGCCATAACAGTTTTGACTCCGTATCCCATCCTGAAGCCAGTTTGAAATGGGTCCAGATAATCTGTTTCCCCC
>NW_024846789.1:0-1017 GCF_019175285.1 Sceloporus undulatus
TTATATAGAGGGGATTCCTTGCACAAGCAGCTTTGGTTTTGCATAGTGCTTTGGTCTGTTTACACAATGGACAATATATATCTGACAGGCACACCTCAGTTAACAAAGCATCTGAGGACTTTTCTCACATGTACTTGCTGTCCAGACACAATCATGCTAGTTTAATAACCGAAGCATACTACAGTGGACCCTTGTTATCCGCTGGGATTTGGTTCCAGGAACCCCCTGTGAATAACAAAATTCCGTGTATGCTCAAGTCCCATTAAATACAGTGGCATAGCAAAATGGTGTCTCTTATATAAAATGGAAAAATCAAGGTTTGATACTTGAAATGTGTACTTTTTTTGAAGATTCTTTTTACAAAGGCTTTTTACATCCTCAGGCCCCTCCTGTTTCCACTGTCTACTTTTTCAGCAGTTTTTTAGAACTTGGGAGATGGTCAGGGATGGCAGAAGAATACAGACTTTTGGGTTGTTGCAGCATGCCTGCAGTAAACAATGCAGTAATGAAACCTGGGA
This sequence comes from Sceloporus undulatus, assembly GCF_019175285.1. Lineage (NCBI taxonomy): Eukaryota > Metazoa > Chordata > Lepidosauria > Squamata > Phrynosomatidae > Sceloporus > Sceloporus undulatus. The sequence continues at coordinate 519 of NW_024846789.1, forward strand.
AAAGAGTAGGCTAGAGTAGGATTCTGTGTGTAGATAAACAGCAGCTGCCTCAAGAACCCCTTACTGTGTGAATAGCAAAACAGACAGAAAAGGGGAACGAAGATAAGCCTATCTCACCTCACCCCCTTCCCCAGCATTTTTTTTTAAGTATAGGCCTTGAAGTTTAGTTCCTAAAATGAAAATCACAAGAAAAGTGGAGACTGGTGAAAGAAAAAGTCATCCCTAGACCAATTTTGGAAAAAGCCTTCCAGTGGCTTCTAGACAATTCAAAATGTTTGGTTTGCTTAGGCAAGCTTTACCTGACCTGGCTGTTTCTTTTGACATCTGCATGCTGTTAGTATTGAATAAAATATTTGCTGAGATATGGTGAACTGCTTTTCCTTTTTTGTGGATTAGGGAACTATCCCTGTTCTTTCCTTGTTATTTCTGTCTCTACTACCAAATTATCTATCAAAGAAATAATGCCCAGGAACACAAGTACAGTTGTCCCTCCATATTC
>NW_024846790.1:0-1017 GCF_019175285.1 Sceloporus undulatus
ATGCCATGCAGCTGTGGACAAGTCTCTATAGGGACCACCAAACGCAGTGTGCAAACAAGAATCAAGGAACATGAGAGGCACTTGTCAGAGTTAGCACCCAGAACCCCAGACTATCAACCAGTCAGTTTGATGATATAATCAACAGCACTTTATTGATAGATCCAGAATCAGACATGTGCCTCACTCAGCTTCTTAGCTGAGACTAACCACACCCCTCCCACAGACAAAGTAACAGAATTCCCCAAAGCCAAAATCCCCTCCCATGCAGAAACCCGCCAAGCAAAGCCCCTCCTGGCTCCCACAGAACTGAAACCACATTCCCTGCTCAGAGAGCCAGGCCCTCAAGGCCACCCGATAAGACACCTGGCCCTGCTATGCACTAGACATCACTATCTACATTCCTAACTGCAGCTAAAGCCCCATCATCCCCAACTACTATACTACAACACTAATCACTATCTGGTAGAATACTAACAGGATTCTAACAGCACTGCAGACTGGGCCAGCCAGAAAAATCAGCCGTAGCAGAACATGCCACAAACCATCCTGGGCATAAAATACTGTTTGAAAACACCGAAGTTCTGGACCATGCCAACCACTTCCATGTCAGGATGCACAGGGAAACCATTGAAATCCACAAACACCTGGACAATTTCAACTGGAAAGAAGAAACCCTTAAAGTGATCAAAATTTGGCTACCAGTCTTGAGGAATAGCAAAATAAGGACTCAGCAAATGCAAATAGGAAACCATTCAGAGTCGGGGCTTTCCCAGCAGATAATGATCACCAATTAGCAGACACTCATCCTCTTTTGCATGAGCCTCCCAGCCTGAGGCCGGCCATCAACACAGAACAAGACACAGGCAAATCCCTCCTGCATTCCCAGGATCACCCAGGATATATAGACCCAACTTTTCCAAGCAAGCATTCTCTGAAGATGCCAGCCAGAGATGCTGGAGAAACGTCAGAAAGAAACTCTGCTAGAACATGACCACAGAGCCCAAAAAACCCACAAAA
>NW_024846791.1:0-1017 GCF_019175285.1 Sceloporus undulatus
AGTGATTGCACTGTCCTCTCCCAGCCAGGTCTCTGTAAAGCAAGCCATCCATTTGCCATTGCCAAAGCTGAGGCTCTGGCTGTCAAGGATGTGCTGACCTAGACAACCATGAGAGCACAAGACAGGAACAACATGGTATTTTCTTACATACAGTGGTGCCTCGGGTTACGAAATTAATTCGTAACGCGGCCGCTTTCGTAACCGGAAAAGCCTTCGTAAGCCGAATTGCCATAGGCGCTAATGGGGAAAAGCCGCGATTCCGTGCGAAAAAGCCGAAAAAAGCACCAAAAGTTTTTTCGTAACCCGAAAAAACATTCGTAACCCGAAACAATAATTCCCTATGGGATTTTTTCGTATCCCGAAAATTTCGTAACCTGGGTATTTCGTATCCCGAGGTACCACTGTATTAATATAACTAAACAACTACTAATGCTGAGAAGAGAAGGACAGGTTGCTTACCTGTAACAGTATTTCTTCGAGTGGTCATCTGCGAATACATACAAATGGGTTTCACTGCGCCTGCGCAGTGCTGTTCGGAAACTTCTGGAATCACTGGGCAAAGTTTACTTTGCAACATATAGAAACTTTTTGGCAGTAACTCTGCCCACCCATTATAAGGCCCCTGCATTCCCGCTCTTTTCCCCAGTTCCGCAATTTTTCTGCCAAGCAGGCGATGGAAAGAGCCAATAAGAGCAGGACACTTAGGGGATGGACGGGTGGGATTTGTATGTATTCGCAGATGACCACTCGAAGAAATACTGTTACAGGTAAGCAACCTGTCCTTCTTCTTCCTGGTCTCTGCGAATCATACAAATGGGTTTAGACTGACAAGCTTAGGTAAGCGGCGGAGGGAGTGTCCTGAAACCAAAGCTATAGTAAACCAAGGGCATATTTATTGCAACAATAAACACCTTGAACCATAAAAAAGAGTCAGTCTTTTGTTCAAGCACCAAAACTCAACACAGCAATAACATTGAAAAACCTGAGAAGGGGATCAAAGGTCATGCAAGACCAGTC
>NW_024846792.1:0-1017 GCF_019175285.1 Sceloporus undulatus
CAATGTTCCCAGGCCAGCTTCTCCAAATCGTCCTTGACTATATAACAATTTTTTAAAAATAAAAATAAACAATTTGCGCGCCTCCCCCAGCACTTAAAGAGAATTAGGCTTCTGTCCACTCCCACCAATATCCACAACAATATCCCAAGTTTAAAAAGGTCAGATCTCACCAAAGCACATGGAGAGAGAAAACCAGCTTTCCTCTTGGAAAAGGTGAGCTAGAATGCCTCCTCCAGGACTTAAAGAGAATTAGGCTTCTGTCCACTCCCCCCAAGAGCCACAACAATATCCCAAGTTTAAAAGGTCAGATCTCACCAAAGCACATGGAGAGAGAAAACCAGCTTTCCTCTCAGAGTGAGAGGACTGCTTGGAAAACTATATGCATATACATTTTCTTCATTGATTAGAAATGGTGGCTTTTCTATGTGAATGGAATTCCTGCACAGCTGTTGGAGTGATCTTTAATGTGTCATGTTTGAAGGCATCATTGTGGTTGCCCCTTGGAAAATCACAAAGTGTTGTCCCCAGGAATCAGATTTTGGTGTTGAAATTTCAGAACCTGTTATAATACTGACCTGCCAATACCATCCCTATAGCATGATATGAAGAACTCTCTTGATGGTCAAGACATGATTTTTTTTTATTTCTTTCTTCTGTTGATATGGTCATGATGAATATTTTTCTTTGAAGCTGGTATTTACTTTGGGAGGAAGTCCCTTCTAGGCATGAGAATCAACCAGGGAGAAGAAATCCTTTCCAGCTGTGTTGGTGTAGCTCAGTGCTTCTCAATTATTTTCTGTCATGCCCCCCCTGGGAAGAAGAAAACATTTCGCACCCCCCCCCCACGCGTCTGTAAATAGTATCATTTGTCTATAAAATGCCCCCCTTTACGGAGCCTCGCGCCCCCCTTTACAGAGCCTCGCGCCCCCCCTGGGGGGCCCACCCCACTATTTGAGAAGCACTGGTGTAGCTGGACAACCAAAGAACAATAAATTGCATTTACATGCCCATTTACAC
>NW_024846793.1:0-1017 GCF_019175285.1 Sceloporus undulatus
GGAGGAAGGAGGGGGGGTCTCTTTCAAGCCCCCTTTGAGGGTCCCATCTTTGCTCTCCAGGGATGGGACTTTTGGGGGACCAGGGCCTGACCTGCCTCCTTCCCTTCTTCCTCCCCAAAAGGAAACCACTCCAGACAGACGGAGAGAGAAAGAGAGAAGGAGAAGCTGCACATTTGGACCTTAGATGAAGGCAGAGACCCTTCAGAAGAAGCTCTGCTCCGGAGGGAGATGGAGGAGCATCAGCAGCTGCAGAAACGTAACTCCCAAGAGAGAGAGAGAGAGAATGATGGGGACCCCCAGGACCCCCTCATCCGTGCCCCATGACCGTCTCCCTCGGCCCCCCCTCAGTCCCAGGTTGGCCTTAGAGAAAGGGAACTGACCCCAAGAGAGAGAGAGGGGGGGGGACCCCCAGAACCCTCTCATCTCTGCCCCATAGCCTTCTCCCTCTGCCCCCCACCTTAGTCCCAGGTTGGCCTTAGAGAAAGGGAACTGACGCCCAAGAGAGAGAGAAAATGGGGGACCCCCAAGACCCCTTCCTCTCTGCCCCATGGCCTTCTCCCTCTACCCACCCTGAGTCCCAGGTTGGCCTTAGAGAAAGGGAACTGACCCTCAAGAGAGAGAAAGAAAGAACGAGGGGAACCCCCAGGACCCCCTCATCTCTGCCCCATGGCCTTCTCCCTCTGCCCCCAACTCAGTCCCAGGTTGGCCTTAGAGAAAGGGAACTGACCCTCAAGAGAGAGAGAGAAAGAAAGAGGAGGACCCTCAGGACCCCCTCATCTCTGTCCCATGGCCTTCTCCCTCTGCCCCTCCCCCTCAGTCCCAGGTTGGCCTTAGAGAAAGGGAACTGACCCTCAAGAGAGAGAGAGAAAGAACGAGGGGAACCCCCAGGACCCCTTCATCTCTGCCCCATGGCCTTCTCCCTCTGCCCCCCCTCAGTCCCAGGTTGGCCTTAGAGAAAGGGAACTAGAGAAAGGGAACTGACCCCCAAGAGAGAGAGAAAGAAAGAAAGAAAGAAAG
>NW_024846794.1:0-1017 GCF_019175285.1 Sceloporus undulatus
TTTTAAAAAATTGACACTTTGGGGCATTTTGTGCATGGCTCTTTAAAAAAAAGGAGGGGGGAGGACACTTCCGATACCTCGGCAAAAACGTCACCATGATGATCGCTTGATTGACAGCAGGCACCTTCACAGCAGGCACAGAATGCATTCGATTTAAAATGCCCCTCTTTTTGTAGTGGGCACTTGCTAATGGAGAGATTTGGGAGAGGGCATCCGAATCAGCCCAGTTCCTTCCAGCTTTTTGATGCCAGTCTGAATGGGGCCGATGTAGCCCAGAATTTAAGGTCCCAGTAATTTGGATGTATTTCCTCTGGGGACGCTGCAGCTCAATAAACTATGGTTTCCTATTCAAGCTGACTCCTGGGTCTCTCTATGGAAAAAAGAAATCTGCAACATACATGTACATTACAGAGATTTCGCAGAATCATAGAGTTGGAAGAGACCACAAGGGCCATTTCCATGACTTCATTCAGAGATGTCTACTTCAATCTATATTCCCTTAGTCAGCCCATGTTGCCCAAATGTAAATGATACAATGAGCAGAGGGAACCATAGTTCCTTCTAGCAGCTTCCCAGCAGCTGCAACAAAAGTATCTGTAACATGCCAGGCTGGCCAAGGTCAGTTCCCACTCTTACTATTCTGACCCCACCATTAATATGGGTGAACTCTAGTTTGCTAGTGATCCTTGACTTCGAACACTGAAATGTGAAAATGTCTTGGTTATAGAAAACCACACCTTGACAGCATCTAGTCTGACCCCAACTAAAAGGAACTTGGGAATCTTGGTTTGAACTCTTATGTGAGTCACTGAATTGCTCATAGCGTCTCAGGATTCATCTTACAAGACCATCTTAATCCCCAAAACAACTTGCTACCAACCCCCAATGATTAACCTGTCACACCCCAGCAATGCATTGGGACATTGCTGGGCCTTCTACTAGTAATTTACAATCAGACAGACACTAGCCGAGCTAAGGCCCGTTAAAAGGAATTAAGAAGAGGCAGAGTACATAAGA
>NW_024846795.1:0-1017 GCF_019175285.1 Sceloporus undulatus
TCCTAATGTTGAGGTGGAATTTCTTTTCCTGTAGTTTGCATCCATTGTTCCGGGTCCTGTTCTCTGGAGCAGCAGAAAACAAGCTTGCTCCCTTCTCAATATGACATCCCTTCAAATATTTAAACAGGGCTATCATATCACCTCTTAACCTTCTCCAGGCTAAACATCCCCAGCTCCCTAAGTCGTTCCTTGTAAGGCATGGTTTCCAGACCTTTAACCATTTTAGTTACTCTCCTTTGGACACGCCCCAGTTTCTCAATGTCCTTTTTTAATTGTGGTGCCCAGAACTGGACACAATATTCCAGGTGGGGCCTGACCAAAGCAAAATAGAGTGGCACTATTACTTCCCTTGAGACACTATATTTCTATTGATGCAGCCTAGAATCGCATTGGCATTTTATCTGCCGCATTGCATTCTTGACTCATGTTCAATTTATGGTCTACTTGGACTCCTAGATCCATTTCACATGGAGTCTCATTCAGCCAGGTGTCCCCCATAATCCCAAATCTGTGCATTCCATTTTTCCGCCCCAAGTGCAGTACCTTACATTTCTCCGTGTTGAATTTCATTTTGCTTTGGCCCAGTTTTCCAGTCCATTCAGGTCATTTTGAATCTTGATCCTGTCCTCTGGGGTATTAGCTACTCCCCCTAGTTTTGTGTCTTCCTCAGATTTGATAAATGCCCCCAATTCTGTCACCCAAGTCATTGATAAAGATGTTGAATAGCACTGGGCCCAGGACAGAGCCCCACTGGACACCTCACTGGTCACTTGTCTCCAGGATGAAAAGAAGCCATTGCTGACTATCCTTTGGGTTCGGCCAGTCAACCAATGTCAAATCCATGTAACAGTTACTTTGATGTGCTCACATTTCACTAGCTTGTTTGCAAGAATGTCATGGAAAACCTTGTCAAAAGCCTTACTGAAATCAAGATATACTATATCATGTAATACATGTAAAGTACATGTAATCAAGTCAATATATGTTGAAAAAGTCTATAGTCCCATTAATGAGTAC
>NW_024846796.1:0-504 GCF_019175285.1 Sceloporus undulatus
TCCAAATGTGACTGAAAAATTGCTTTCAATGACGGTCATTCTAAATGGCTTTTTTGCTTAGGGGAAGCCCATATTTCTGATAGGTGCCCCCATTGTAGAACTTTCACTGCGGTGACTCTCAAGAATAGAGCCTCCAAACTTAAATCTTTCTTGTGGGAGCGCTCGCTCTCTGTTGCCCAAAAATTCATTTTGGCTGTAGATCCTTTGGGAAGAATTCCCATTCACAAACTTCCACGAATTCTCAAAATTTCAAAGCCTCCGACGTCGACACCTGCTACAATGTCGACTTCGACATCGACCGCAGCTCCTGCAACAGCAACATCAACATCGATAGCCTCGATGTCGTAACCATCTTCTTCAGAGTCTTCTTTGCCTCATGAGTTCCCCTCTGTCTCCCAGCAGAGAGACCTCAGAAAGCCAAGAAAAGGCCTGACTCCTCCCCTACTTCCCACGACAAACCCAAGAAGAAACCTAAACCTAAGGTGGCTGCTGCCCCCCCCCCCC
>NW_024846796.1:604-1017 GCF_019175285.1 Sceloporus undulatus
CCCCCCAACTATTTCGGCCCCGACGCCGACCTCCTCTTCATTATCTGCTCTGGCATCGACATCAATAGCTTCAGCTGCGGCTAAGCTTGATTTCACGTTGGCTTTCTTCATGCCCACCTCGACATCGGCAGATGAATTTGCCATCCCCCATCCCGGTCACTGTTTTAGACTCGGCATCGGGGGCTCTGGACTCAACCTTGATGGCTATTTCTTCTTCGTGGTCTCTGTGAATCATACAAATGGGTTTCACTGCGCCTGCGCAGTGCTGCTCGGAACCTACTGGAATCACTGGGCAGAGTTTACTCTGCAACATATTGAAACTTTTTGGCGGTAACTCCGCCCACCCGTTATAAGGCCCCTGTCTTCCCACTCTTTTCCCCAGTTCCTTTTTTCCGCCGCGCTAGCTGCTTCAG
>NW_024846797.1:0-1017 GCF_019175285.1 Sceloporus undulatus
ATAAAACACGTGGAAGAAAAATATCAAATTTAGTGGTTGAAAATGTCCTTGAGATGGCATCTAACCCCAATAAAAATAGCCAAAATGTATAAGAAAAGGAAGAATTTATGTTGGAAATGTGAAAAAGCATCAGGCTCCTATTTTCATTGTTGGTGGAAATGTGGAAAAGCGAAAGAATACTGGAGGCAGATAATAGATGCAATAAATACGATGCTAGAAATTACACCTGAAGAAACACCAGGATGAATGTTATTAAGGATGTTGGAGGACCATACAGATAAGACGGATGGGAGGATATGGATGTCTATGTTATCTAGCGCCAGGGTTTATACCCGAGGCAATGGGAGACAAAAGGAATACCAGAAACAGAAGGATGGATTAACTCTCTCTATGATTTATTGCAGATGGAGAAAGTATCAGCATATTGAGAGAAAATTCGGGAGAAAGTATATCAGAAGATGGGGAAAAGTATTAGGTTTCATTAGGAAGAAATGGGGAAATGATTTGATTATTTATTGACAATACTTCTTGTTGCACTTTAATTTACTAACTGTATTATTCTACTATGTATTTTTAATTTCATGGTATAAGAAAAGAATTTGTATTTTTGTTAGAGGGAGAAAGAGATAAACTAAGGAAGCAGTATAGAAACAATCAAACAAATAATTAAAAGCAATATAGCGTAGTATAGAATCTCAACAATGACGATTATAGAGAAAGAAAAAGAAGACTCGAAAACCTAGTGGTTATTATCTGTGTCAAAGATATTCGTATCAGATACAAGATAGTAGTTGGGACATTTGGAAAGTATGGTATTGTTAAGATATTGAAGGAGGAGCGTATAAATGAGAGAGCAAGGTATAAGAGATCATTTAGTTGGATCATTCTCACAAAGTGGAGGAAGTCACAGATAAGTAGAAATGTGTGTGTTATGAATGTAAGAGTAGAGAGAAAGTGTGAGTGTTTAAGAAGAAAGGGGCGAAAGGCAAAGCAAGTGACTGACTTACAAACAAGAAT
>NW_024846798.1:0-1017 GCF_019175285.1 Sceloporus undulatus
CCATCCTAAACTGTCAATTCTAGGATTTTATGGAAAGGAGCCATGGACATTAATGCTTTTTACACCCAAATGGTACTCAGCACATCCCTGAGCAGGTTTCCTACCTTTTTGGCTCCTCTTCCATCCTTTTAAGGCTCTGGAGAGCCTTCTTGGGGGAAAGACCTCCCTTGAGCCTTCAGTGGCTCAGAGAGGGCCAACAGTGGCAAAATGGCCTCCACTTCTCCAAAGGGATGCTGTGGGATGTTGAGGGGCAAAATATTATTTCATTCCCCCCCTCCAGGTAATACAATGTGGGGTTGCCCCTGAGCTCTCCTCCAAACCCCATCAGTAGTCCATGACTGTCTTATAGATGTTTTAAGCCTGTTTTAAGGCTGCTCCCTGGCACTTGACCCTCACCATAATTGGAGTCCAGGTCCCAATCCCCCTTGCTCTGCCTTTGCCAATGAGTTATTTGTATATTGATTATCCTGCCTTTCTCAAGAAATGGGCCTCAAAGTATCCCTTTTATGCATCACACTCTGTGGATATGTGTCTGTGATATAGAGATGGAGGGAAAGTGAAAAATTGAAAGGCAGGGAAGAGATGCTGAAAATGAGATGCTGAAGCGGTGCAGATGGGCAAGAGGGAAGGCTGAAGAGCAGAGAGAGAAAGAGAAGGGAATCTGGCAGATGGGAGCCAGGAGGGGAAAGCAGGAGTAAAGCCAAGATTGCCTAGCTCTGTGCGGAGAGGAAGGGGCCTCTGGGAAGGGCCAGGAGAGAGGCCTTGGGGATTGGGAGACAGCCACAAACATGACAGATTTTAAGAACTGAACTGATGAGAAGCAGCTCAGGCCCTTGTTTTCAAACTTATTAAGGGGTTCCATTTTGAAATTATGAGCAATGTCTATGAAGAAAGGAAAGGGCAGCAGAAAAATTCCTTTTTCTCTAATGTTTATTTTCCAACCTGAGCTTGCTTAGCTCCATGGTTGATGCCAGAGGCTCTTTGTTACCCGAAATGCTGGAGTCTGGGGAGGACACT
>NW_024846799.1:0-1017 GCF_019175285.1 Sceloporus undulatus
TGTGTGTGTGTGTGTGTGTGTGTAATTCTCAGTGCTAGTCCAAAATGTGTAATGCTCAAAGCTAATCCAATGCGCAAACCACTATGCTACACTGGCTCTCAATATGTGTGTGCATGTGTGTAATTATATACACACACATATATATTGAGAGCCAGTGTGGTGTAATGATTGGAGCATTGAACTAGCATTGAGCATTATATACACACACACAATATGTATATACTACGCCACATTGGCTCTCAATAGGTGTATGTGTGTGTGCAATTACACACACACACACACACACACACACACACACACCCCTATTGAGAGCCAGGGTGGCGTAGCGGTTTGAGCATTGGACTTGGACTCTAGAGCCCCAGGTTCAACTCCCAGCTTGGCCATGAAATCCACTGGGAGATCTTAGGCGAGTCACAGTCTCTCAGCCTCAGGGGAAGACAATGGCAACCCCCCCCCCCCAACAAACCTAGCCAAGAGAACCCCAGAATAGGCTTCTAATAAGTTGGAAATGAGTCGAAGGCACACAACACAGAGACACCACGAATGGGCTGTTTCAAATCAAAGACTGATAGTGATGGATAGATGGAGGGCCTATTCTTTATCTAATCTGCCTGTCTAAACAAACACATGCACAGAGTCACACTCTTTCATCCCAGTAGGAGAGTGATTCTTCTCCAGGGTCTCAAATGGCGACTCTGAGCAATTCTCTGACTATTCTCTGACTTGGGAGTGAAAGGAAAGCCAAACTGGGCTTTGAAAACCTATCCCTCGGGTGCATATATCCTTTCCAGGGATATTAAAATATCTGTCTGTCTGTCTGTCTGTCTATCTATCTATCTATCATCTACCTACTTATCTATCTATCTATCTATCATCTATCTATCTACCTACCTACCTACCTTCCTATCTATCTATCTATCTATCATCTATCTACCTTCCTTCCTACCTTCCTATCTATCTATCTATCTATCTATCTATCTGTCTATCTATCATCTACCTACCTTCCTACCTTCCTAC
>NW_024846800.1:0-1017 GCF_019175285.1 Sceloporus undulatus
AAGAGTTAAAGTATATTACTTACCCATGGCTAAGTCAATCCAGTTTTAGGAGGTCAATTTTTTAACTACATAAAATTTTTCTCAACTTATACAATAAACAGTATATTTTGTGCAGCTTATCTGTAAACTCAAGAATGGGGTGTTTTTTTAACTCCACTTTCATTCTGGAAAAGGGTTTTGTGCAGTTGTTTAATATAAATGTGAATGCCAGGTTAGAATTAATGTAAGTGCAATAAACATCCCCTGTTCCCCATAAATGTAATTAACATACTTTTTAAAAGCTTTTCTTTTTTCCAGGTCAATCTAATGTAGTGGCAATTTCCCACTAATTTTCCTATCTCCGCAGATCAGGAACCTCATTCTCTTTGATTCCGAGAAAAGAGAAAACGACCCCAGCATCTCTTCCAGTAGAGCCTCCTGGACAGACCAGCATGTTATTTTTAGAGAACAGGCCTTCATAGCCTGCATCCTACTTTGTCAGAAGCATGGAGTGATAATCAAATGATCAATTCTGGGGATGGGTGAAGATTGAGCTTGTTTGGCACAAATTAACCTAATTATTAGGACTTTATATCACATGATAGCAATAGAAAGTACATTTCTATACCGCTTACTGATGTACTAAGTGGTTTACAAAGTACAGTCCGTCCTCGCCTTACGCGGGGGATCCGTTCCGGATCCTGCCGCGTAAGGTGAATTCCGCCTATGCTCGAGCCCCATTGGAAACAATGGGGCTCGTGCATGGCGGTGCGGCGGCGCGGGGCGCAACGGGCACGTGCGCCCATTCAATTGAATGGGATGCGCCGCCCCTTCTGCCCTGTGCGTGCCCCGCGGCTTGAGCGCGTATGCTCAAGGCTGCGTATGGCGTGCCCGCGTATGGCGCGGGCACGCTGTATAACCTGATTTGAAGTTGAAAGCTTTCATGGCCAGCATCCATAGTTTTTTGTGGGATTTTCGGGCTATATGGCCATGTTCTAGAAGAGTTTCTTCCTGACGTTTCGCCAGCATCTGAGGCTG
>NW_024846801.1:0-1017 GCF_019175285.1 Sceloporus undulatus
GGAGGACGTCTTCATGTGCGATAAACTCCGTTTTCTGCCGGACGTGCGCGCACACGAGCGTCCTCCTTCCGTCCCCAAAATGCTGAAAATTGTGAGTGCGATAAGGTCCTACATCTCCCTAGTGATGTCTCTATGTTGGCTCAAGCTCTGGGAAATTGTTTCTTTAAATCCTTACGCAGTTGTTATCTGCATGGTGCTCTTTGTGACCTCTGCCTTGAAGCTGCTCAGAGGAGGGATTTGATGTGCCAATAAACAGTTGACACTTGACCTCCTCCATGTGGCTAGCTGTCTATATTTGCATTACTGTTCATCATTGTCACCATGTAAAGAGAACTGGCCTGTGATTGTTGGATTTGAGATACAGGCCTGATTTTGTTCATATCTTCTCCTGGCTAGCATGCAGCTTCAAGATGTATTTAATGGGATTTGAACATCCATTGATTTTGGTATCTAAGGGAGGTCCTGGACCAAACCCCAGTGGATACCAAGGGCCCACTGTATTTAAAAGAGTCACATCGCAGATGATGCTTATAACCTTCTTCAGCATGAACTAATCTTCTTTCTTTCTCTTTTCTCTCTTTATTTACTGCTTTCTTTAGTTCATTACAACCCTATGCTAATTCTTTTATAAAAATATATTAGCAGGAGGCTTTTTGCTTTATTATAGCACTTTGATACTACTTTAATTGCCATGGCTGCATCCTTTGGAATCTTGGGATTTGTAGTTTGGAGAGGCCCTAGAGCTTTCTGGCTGAGTGTTCTCAATATTTTTTAAAACCTATAAATCCCAGACAGAATCAAATGGATGTCAGGAAGGAAGTCAGTAGGGCCTTGTGGGAATTTGAGGATTATAGTTATATATCTTCTGTGCACAGCATGAGAATGCTACTTTGGGGAGTAAAACTCCCAGAATCCCAGCCTAGATGTTCGTGGGATGTTTGTGGCTGGGAGATTCTGGGAGATACAGTCTAAAAAAGTAATTTCCCACCAGTTGCATAATTGATACAAACGGCTGGT
>NW_024846802.1:0-1017 GCF_019175285.1 Sceloporus undulatus
CAGCTTTGACTGTGTGTGTGTATGTGTCTCTCTCTCTCTCTCTCTCTCTGTGTGTGTGTGTGTGTGTGTGTGTGTGTGTGTGTGTGTGTGTGTGAGTGAGTGTGAGTGAGTGAGAGAGAGATCTTACCTGGCTATAAATAAATCAGTGACCATGCATATAGAGAAAAAAACATGTGTGTGTGCATGCTTGTCCACACACACACACACACACACACACACTACACTGAATTTGAAACAAAAATGACAATAACTCTGGCCAACTGACATGCAGGAAGTGCCCACAGAAATAACAGGGTGGAATAACATGGCAAAATGTTGTATGCCACTTTATTATGTACATCATAATAATGCATCGTTGCGCTAAATTACAGGGTATGTTAAATATGTAGTATGCAGTTTAGGTGTGCATTGTTACATATGCAGTGTGCACTTTCATTTTTTTTTTTTTAAAAAAAATAACATTCAGTGTAATATGTGCAGCCCTGATCCAGATTGTAAATATTGTGCATAGTGGGAGAATGTCTGGAAATTTTTTATTTCAAAATTCACCTTCCCACACTCCCTTAACAGCCCTACAATGATGGTAATGGGTTGGGAGTGGGGAAGTGATGGGGATTATGGAGGCCTTCACTACCTTTCCTTAAAAAAAACCTTTTTGCCCCAAATACTCCCCTCCAAGCATATATTTTGTCGTCTCTGGACCATTATAGGCCATGGAGACCTTTTCTTCAACAGGATGTTATCTAGAAGTCAATTTTTGGCCAACTTGCAGTTGGAAAAAGGCCTCTTCTAAGCCTAAAATGGCCAGAGGAGGCATGACAAAATTGCCCTCAGTAGTGGGTACTTTAGGGCAAACATTTTTACCTGAAAACATTAAAAATAAATGTTGGGTCCTGAGTAGGGTTGCCATAGCGCCGGACCTCAAAACCGGGGAAAATGTAGGACAAAATTTTCAAATGTAGGACACACAAAAAATGTGTCCTACATTTGAAAATTCTGTCCTACATTTTCCCTGGC
>NW_024846803.1:0-1017 GCF_019175285.1 Sceloporus undulatus
TCTCTTCTTCAGGCTAAACATCCCCAGCTCCCTAAGTCATTCCTCATAGGGCTTCATGGTTTCCAGATCCTTCACCATTATAGTCGCCCTCCTTTGGACACGCTCCAGTTTCCCAATGTCCTTTTTAAATTGTGGTGCCCAGAACTGGACACAATATTCTAGGTGGGGCCTGACCAAAGCAGAATACAGTGGCACTATTACTTCTCTTGATCTAGACACTATACTTCTATTGATGCAGCCTAAAACTGCATTGGCCTTTTTAGCTGCCGCATCACACTGTTGACTCATGTTCAACTTGTGGTCTAGTTGATCCCTTTCACACGTAGTTTCATTCAGCCAGGTGTCCCCCATAATCCTATATTTATGCATTTCATTTTTCTGCCCTAAGTGCAATACCTTACATTTCTCCGTGTTGAATTTTATTTTGTTAGCTTTGGCCCAGCTTTCTAGTCTATTCAGGTCATTTTGAATTTTGATCCTGTCCTCTGGAGTATTAGCTATTCCCCCTAATTTGGTGTCATCTGCAAATTTGATAAGTATGCCTCCAATTCTGTCATCCAAGTAATTGATAAAGATGTTGAATAGCACTGGGCCCAAGACAGAGCCCTGAGGGACCCCACTGGTCACTTCTCTCCAGGATGAAAAGGAGACATTGTTGAGATTCGGCCGGTCAAACAATGACAAATTCATGTAACACTTGCCTTGTCTAGTCCACATTTCACCAGCTTGTTTACAAGAATGTCATGGGGAACCTTCTCAAAGGCCTTAGTGAAATCAAGATATACTATATCCACTGCATTCCCTTCATCTACCAAGCTGGTAATTTTATCAAAGAAAGAGATAAGATTTGTCTGGCATGACTTCTTTATCTGAAACCTGTGTTGACTTTTTGTGATTATGGCATTGCCTTCTAGATGTTCACAGACTCTCTGTTTAATGATCTGCTCCAGAATCTTTCCTGGGATTGATATCAGACTAAATGGACGATAATTGTTGGGATCCTCTTTTTTCTCTTTT
>NW_024846804.1:0-1017 GCF_019175285.1 Sceloporus undulatus
TATATATATATATATATCCATTAAATAGTCTACACATTGATACCATCGTAACAATTATACATTGTTAGATACTTCTGTTGAGCCTTTTTATCCATAACCATATCCATGTATATTTAAATTATATCATACCAAATAATAAAATAATAAATAAATAATAAAACTTTAATTTTTATCCCACTTTTTTGTGACAAGACAATCAAAGTGGCTCACAACACATTAAAATATCCACATTCAATATTATGTCTCAAATTCCCCCCCTTAAAACAGGATTAAACATGATACAATTAAAATTGGAGATTCAAATATCTGTTAATATTAATATATTAAGACAATAAAAATATAACGAGAACAGAGCGGTGGGCTAATACATGATGTGACGGGTGATCATTTTGTGGCCGGACACTTTTATTCAGGAAAGGCCTGCCGGAAGAGATCCATCTTGACAGCTTTCTCTGCAATTTGATGGATCTCGTCCGGCAGGCCGTTCCATAGTTTGGGAGCAATTGCAGAGAAGGCCCTCTGGGAGGTAGC
Source organism: Sceloporus undulatus (assembly GCF_019175285.1). Lineage (NCBI taxonomy): Eukaryota > Metazoa > Chordata > Lepidosauria > Squamata > Phrynosomatidae > Sceloporus > Sceloporus undulatus. The sequence goes on from NW_024846804.1 coordinate 532, forward strand.
AGTCTGGTTTTTAAAGGCTGCAATAGATTCCTCCCAGATGACCTGAATGTGCAGGGTGGTCGGATTATATGGCAGTAGGCGATCCCTCAAATAGGTTGGACCCCCAAGCCATATAGGGCTTTAAAGGTTATAACCAACACCTTGTACTGTGCCCAGAAACTAATAGGCAGCCAGTTTTAGATGTTATTCGGTCACTCCTAGTTTTTCCAGCAACCAGCCTGGCTGCCATATTTTGCACTAGCTGAAGTTTCCGGACTAAGCACAAGGATAGCCCCATGTAGTGTGCATTACAGAAGTTGAGTAATGAAGTTACCAGTGCATGTACTACAGTTTCTAGGTCCTTTACTTCCAGGAAAGGGTGCAGCTGGCGTATCAGCTGGAGCTGATAACAGGCGCTCCTGATTGTCGCATTCACTTGGTTTCTCATCTGAAGTGACGAGTCTAAGAGCACCCCCAGACTGTGAACACAATCCTTTGTGGAGACAG
>NW_024846805.1:0-1017 GCF_019175285.1 Sceloporus undulatus
CATGCTTGTGTTGGGGTATGTTTTATGGTTTTAGAGCATTGGTTCTCAAAGCTCGGTCTTCTAGGTGTTTGGACTTCAACTCCCAGAGTTCCTCACTGTTGGCTATACTGGCTGGAGCTGAAATTCAAACTGGTCATCTGTATTTATATGCAACTGGTGAGGCACAGAAGTGAGTATGACAAATGTTACAATTTGCTGCACAATAACTAAATGCAAGGCTCAAAACAGACAAAGAGAGAGAGCTATGTACAGTTCTCTCATGTTCGGCCCTAAGACTCCAAGAGCAAAAAAGTTGCATCAGTTTGTATGCAGAGATGACAAAGTAGTGTTTCTACATACATCTATGTTTACTACAGCAGTGCTTCTCAGGCAATTGTTTTACAATATTCCAGGGATTGGCACTAAATTTGTGCCCATTGGATTTAAGTTACTTCCTTTGCTTCTGTTGTTGTAACAGCGCATGTGGTTAAATGCACTGTTTAGAAGTGATGTGTGGACTTTGCACATTCGTTGCTTAAGCCATGACTTGACTTTTTAAATTTAAAACTGCATCTAATTTCAATAGAAATAACATTTTTTAAGTAAAAAGGCGATTGCATCCATTTCTCCCATTTGATCCCAGGCTGAAGGCTCTGCGGGAGGCAGAAGAAGCCAGAAAACTGGAAGAAGCCGCAGCAGAAAAGGAAGCTTTGGAGCTTGAAGAAAGTTTGTGCAGAGAGATGGAGGAAGTCTCTGTGCAACTTCCGACTCCACTGAAAGAAGAAGCCCCTGTTTTGCCCCAAGTGCCACCAAGCAGCAAGACTACTACAGGAGGAAAGAAGAAGACAGCAGAGTGCCATGACACCAAGCAGGTCCTGTCTCTGTTGCTCAGAACCTCAGAATTGCAGGTGGCTTTGAGTTATATAGATTATTAGTAAAAGTATTTCTGTTACGATGATGTCTAGTTAGAAACGTAGGTCTGAGCACTTTGAAACACATCAGTAACTTTACTAGGGCTGTGCCAATGGACTGTGTTTC
>NW_024846806.1:0-419 GCF_019175285.1 Sceloporus undulatus
CACTCGCACCTGATATCTAGTTGTTGTGCATGTGTGTGAACCCTAATGTGTCTGTGTGTGTTTTGCTTTTCCCCTAAATAAAAGATAAAACCTATTTCAAATGCCTTTGGAGTGCTGTGTGCTTCTGGGCTTGGCACAGTTGGGCTGAATCCCAAGGTCACTCTTGCCCCAACCACACTATATCTTTCTTTTCAGCAAAGTACTAAATTCCCCTAAAAGCATAGCACTTGTGGGTGTCCTCCCCAGACGCCAGCATTTTGGATAACAAAGGGCCTCTGGAATCAATCATGAAACTAAGTAAGCTCAGGTAGAAAAAGAAACATTAGAGAACAAGCAGGTTTTGTGTCTCCCTTTCCTCCCCTCATAAATATGACTCATAATTGCTAAATGGAACCCCTAAATATGTCTGAAAAACAAGG
>NW_024846806.1:519-1017 GCF_019175285.1 Sceloporus undulatus
CTCTTCCCATTTCGAACCCTCAGCAATTGGAATCAAGATCCGCCTAGCTAAAGTATTACTATTATCAACATCTCTTGACCACTCGCACCTGATATCTAGTTGTTGTGCATGTGTGTGAACCCTAATGTGTCTGTGTGTGTTTTGCTTTTCCCCTAAATAAAAGATAAAACCTATTTCAAATGCCTTTGGAGTGCTGTGTGCTTCTGGGCTTGGCACAGTTGGGCTGAATCCCAAGGTCACTCTTGCCCCAACCACACTATATCTTTCTTTTCAGCAAAGTACTAAATTCCCCTAAAAGCATAGCACTTGTGGGTGTCCTCCCCAGACGCCAGCATTTTGGATAACAAAGGGCCTCTGGAATCAATCATGAAACTAAGTAAGCTCAGGTAGAAAAAGAAACATTAGAGAACAAGCAGGTTTTGTGTCTCCCTTTCCTCCCCTCATAAATATGACTCATAATTGCTAAATGGAACCCCTAAATATGTCTGAAAAACAAGG
>NW_024846807.1:0-1017 GCF_019175285.1 Sceloporus undulatus
CTATTTTTGATATGTTTCCCATTTAGGTGACATTTCAAGGATTTTTACTCTCACAGTGTTTGAAAACTCAGGGATTTGTAGAAAAAATTGTTGTTGTTACATCGCTTTAAATTGAATCTTATAGGGGCAGTACAGACTGCCCCAAAACGGTGGGCTGAATTTTCCTGTTTTAACTGTGGAAGGATGTTGCAGCCAGCAAAGCATGCAGCATCTCTCCACAGTAAAAAGAACCATGTTCTTCTGGGTTCTTTTTGTGGCATGTTGCGTACATCACGAATGCACCATTGGCACATTTGTGGCGTACACAACGTGCAGCGATGTGCAGATGCTGTGAGGCAGCGGCATCATCATGGTGGCGCCCATGTGGACAGGATGCCGCTGTGATGCTGCCACATGTATGTACTAGGGTTCCGGAGTGTGCGGTTGCTGCATGCTCTGGAACCCTAGTTTTGGTGCTGGCACTCCGCTTTTGGCCAGTGTGTCTTGGGCCATAGCTACCCTATGCTAGGGTTTCCATTGAAAGATTTATCCAGAGGAGATCTGGCATTGTTTTCATCATGGCTGAGAGTGTGTGACCCAGTAAGCTTTCATAGCATGGAAGGGAGAATATTTTGAGAATATTTTTCTATGTAGAAAAACTATGGCAGCTACATTTAAACCAAAGCTCTTCAAAATATTCCCACTTCTATCCATTTGGTTTCCAGAGTATACAATTGGTAAAAAAGAATGATAAAATGTAAAGATAACAGGTTGTCAAGTTGTGTACGACCATAGGGGGCAGTGCTCATCTTTGTTACTAAACTGAAGAGACAGCATTGTCAGAGACTACTCTGGCCTGTTACAGACAGCCAAAATAAAGCTGCTTCGAGTCACAGTGGAGGTATGGCATTTGAATGACGCATGTGTCCTAAGAGTCCAGAAGTCGCACCAAAGCCACGCTCCAGCCCTAAGGACTGGAGCGTGGCTTTGGTGTGGCTTCTGGACTCTTAGGACGCATGCATCATTGAAACACCATAC
>NW_024846808.1:0-1017 GCF_019175285.1 Sceloporus undulatus
TAGATAGAAGGATAGATAGATGGATAAATAGATGGATAGATAGATGGATAAGTAGTTAGGCATTCAGGGTGGATTTTACTAGATAGACAGAGAGATAGATAGATGGATAGATAGATAAGTACATAGATAGATAGATGAGGATATAGATAGATAGATAGATGGATAGACAGATAGATGGATAGACAGGTAGATAGGTAGATAGAGAGGTAGAGAGAGAGATAGAGAGATAGAGAGATAGACAGATAGACAGACAGACAGACAGACAGATAGATATAGATAGACATATAGCAATGTTGGGAAGAGTGGGGGGATGCTGCCATGGGGAACAAGCCGGTGGGTCACGTAGGGCATGGCAGCAGGTAATTTATGAGGGGTTATTGGGAATCTGAGCCCAGCTCGGCATACAGCCTTAGATCTCTGCCCGATAGAAGAGCCAGGAACCAAATGGTCAAAACCCCCCTTCCTTACCTCCTACAGATCAAAGAAAGGGATTCTACATCAAAGAAAGAAAAGCTGGGAACCAACTCAAGGGGAGGGGTTGGAGGGAATCTTAAGGTTCTGATTTCATCTGGGGCCCTCAGTTTTGGCAAAGACGTGGCGAGAATACTTTGTTCCAGTTCTGTCAATAAATTTTCTGTATCATCTGAAGTTTGTTGTGGATTTCTGGTCAGAGTATTTCCAGAGCCTCACAGTTTGCCAAAACTCCAATCTTCATGACGTCCAAGGAATCCCCGCCACCGGGAAGGATTCCAGGCGCTTCAGAAGGGATTTCGGAGTGGGAGAAATCTCTCGAGGTTGGTGAGCAGCGGGGAGCCAGGCCCAAACCAATGGGCGATGGAGTCGGGCCGCCGGAGGAGCTGTGGTTCCCACTCCCAGAGGACGAGAAGAAATGCCGCAGAGCAGGCAGAGTAACGGCTTGGAACCAAGCCATGGGAGAGGCCATGCTGAGGGCGCCAAGGGAGGAGAACCCGGCAGATGAGGTGGCGGCCCTTAAGGGGGATTTGAGGGAACTAAAAT
>NW_024846809.1:0-1017 GCF_019175285.1 Sceloporus undulatus
ACACTTTCTTCTCTTCTCAGTCCTCAACTCAGCTCCCAGCCACAAGAAGAACAGAGGCAAACACATCCTCCAAGTCTCCTCAATGGAAGAAAGTGTATGGAAATGTATGAGAAAAGGGGGCAGGGGGCCCTTGAGGAGAGGCAAGGCCATGGATGGAGGGGGCAGGGTCATTTAGATGAAAAGGGGGCTTTGAGGAGCCCCTCCCTCCTGGAAAGTAGGGCAGAGCAGAGACCCTCCTTCCTTCCTCTTCATTTGGGGGGAGATGAGGACTGGTAAGCCCCTTTCTTTGGTCTTCCAATGGGGCCCCCTCTTCATCTCTGGGGGGCTGGGATGGGGTTCAGAAGAGGGGAGGCTCCCAGTCAAAAGACTTTTGTGACAAATAAAAAGCATCAGACATCATAGGCTTCAATAGCATTGGAAACAACAGTTTTCTGGGGGAAGGGGTTTTCCCTGGGGGAAGGGGGCTCTGAGTGGGAGAGAAGAGCCCAGATTTAGGCCAAAGCCAAGAGCTGGCAGATGGAGGGACCTCAAAGCCCCTTCTGGGGAGAGGGACACCCCCTGGCAACTAGGCTTAGAGGCCCACATGATCTGGATTAGCCCCCACACACACACACATCGTTTACTTACCCTTCATAACAACCCTGCAGGGGAGGGCCAGCAGAGAGATCAATGGTCCTCCTCCTGGGAACATGCAGAAAAGGCATGGAAGCCATTGTTAGTTCCTTGCCTGAAAGTCCCCTTCCTTGAAGGGATGGAGGTTAAAGGAAGGAAGGAAAGTGCCAAGGGAAGAGAAGGCATAAAGGGGGCATCTGGATAGGAATCCCTCAACAGCCATTTTGGGAAAAGGCTCTGCCTCTGGACAGAGAGACGGAGAATGTGCTCCTTTGTGGGAAACGTTAGGGTCCCTATATTGGGCCACCGTCCCCTCTGCCCTGGAGCCTTCTTCTGCAATCCCCATAGACAGGGAAGGTCTAGATCATGCCCTCCCCAGGAAAGGAAGCCCCCACCCTTTGCAGG
>NW_024846810.1:0-1017 GCF_019175285.1 Sceloporus undulatus
CATATATACTTGACTATAAGTCAACCTCATGTATAAATTGAGGGCAGGTTTTAGGACCAAAATTATGGATTTTGAAATGACTCGTGGATAAGTTGAGAGTAAGGCTTAGGATCTGAAGGATGAAGCAAGGGAAGACAATGCCAAAGAACTTACAAAATTGTAGGAGGCATAACTGTGTTAATACTGAAGGATGGATGGATGAAAGAGTAGAGAGAGCTCAGTGCTTCCAGGAGAGATTACACTCATGCATTTCACTAGGGGATGGTTTCTATTTTTATGAGAGTTAAGGTACAGATTTTATGAGAGTACTTATATTGACCTGTGGATAAGTAAACACAGATTTTGGGGATCAATTTTTTGACTAAAATTTCTAGACTTATGCATGAGTATATACCGTAATACTACTATATTTTACTTATCAGTTCCTTTTCTACACAAAGGATTTGTCCATTTCTAGTTGTTTACAGAAAAAGGTCTTAATGTACTTCAGATCTGTGTTCTGTGTTATTATATAATGACAAAACCATGGTGGCTCTCCTGTTTCTACCAAGTTCTTAGTAAAATCATACAGAGACCCCTGTTTTTAACAACATAAACCAGGCTATAAGGTTCTTCTGTTTAAGCACCTTTTATGGTTAATGAACATGAGAGTCCTCATCTTGTTTAGTTTATTAAGGAATGTATTGGCTGCCTTCATGTTGAGCTTTACTTGAAGCAATGAAAACTTGTTGATATAAGGCTTTCAAAGTTCTAAAGGTATCTTGTTTCACATGTATGCATTCACTTATTCAAAAGGAGGTATAAGGATTTTGCTCAGTAAATACAACTTTAGTAGAATAATTATGGTACGTTGGTTAGTGATTTTGCTAAGTTGATGTTCACCTAGCTCCATTTTCACATTTCCCCTCATTTGACTGTTTTACAAACTGAGCCCATTTTACCCAACATTTCTTGGGTTCAAATTGTAATCCGAACAACTATAAAGTCTCTTTTCTTCTTTGCTGTCCCATGTCAGAG
>NW_024846811.1:0-1017 GCF_019175285.1 Sceloporus undulatus
CCAAAGGCACTTCCTCAACTCTTTTTCACCTCCCCCTCCACCATTGGCCATACTGGCTGAGGATTCTGGGAGTTGTAGTTCATTCCCCCAACTACAGCTCTTCTTCACTTCACCTCCCCCATACACATACCAGCCTGGAGCTGGCCATTTGATGCTTCTCAGAGATGACCCCCCCTTCTGCTGGCTCAGGATTCTGGGAGTTATAGTCCACCCAAAATAAACATTTTCTGAGCTCTTCTTCACCACTATACACACACATATATATATGTATCAGCCCGGATTTGGCCATTTGAGGCTCCTCAGACCTGACTCTCCCCCCTTCTGCTGGCTGGGGATGATAGGAATTGTAGTCCACCCAAAAGGATATCTTTCTGAGCTCTTCTTCACCTCCCTTTCCCCCACCAGCCCAGATCTAGCCATTTGATGCTCCTCGCAGCTGACCCCTTTCTGCCCTCCTCCTCCTCCTGCTTGGGTCTGGTTCGGGTTTCGGGGTGAAACACGACTCCCCCCGACTGACGTGACCCCTCTAGAAATAGCCCCAGTGTCATGAGGAGGGTGTGGGAGACATCTGTGTGGGCGACGTGCAATGGGCTCACATCGATGGGCCTTCTGTCTTTGATCCCCTCCCCACCTTGGTTCAGCTCTTAATCCACTTGGTGTTCCAACTTGATCTTTGTTTACTCCTTTTATTACACGTTTCATTCATTCATTTCACTTCTTCCAGACTCTTTCGCTTTCAATGCTGTTGTCTGCCTTCATTTCACTGCTGGATTTTCCCAAGACTGTTGTTGTTTTTGTTGTTGTCGTTGTCATGTGCCTTCAGACATTTCTGACTTATGGAGACCCAAAAGCCAATCCATCATGGGATTTCCTTAGCAAGACTTGCTCCGAGGAGGTTTTTCCAATGCCTTCCTCTAAGGAGTGTCACTTGCCTATGGTCACCCAGTGGGTTTCATAGATGGGAATTGAACCCTGGTCTCCAGAGTCATAGTCTACTCCATTGTAGAAGCTGTTTTG
>NW_024846813.1:0-1017 GCF_019175285.1 Sceloporus undulatus
GTCCCGCCGGCAGGAGGGTTATGGCAACCCTACTCGTGGTGAGGTTAAAAACAGCAACGCTACCTATAGTTTAAAATCTTTGGTGTGCCTCACACATATTTTGGTGGCAGTGGTGGGATAACAAAAGTCCCAAGCAATTGCCACAGTAGAAAGGTTGACCCTTACAGGCCCAAACTCCTGAGGTGAGTTTTGGGGCCTAAGGCTGGGAGTATTGGTAGTGTGCTTTGCTTTACTCTGCCCAGAGACAATGCCCAGAGGGTGGAATCGCTGGACAGATGGGGAGGTGCAGTACCTCTATCACTGTCTGGAGAGGAATGTGGACCTGGACCTCATAATGGGGTCCACATCCCACCCTAAGAGGGCAATCTACTCAAAGATTGCCAGAAAGATGAGGAGAAGGAGTCTGAGAGGTCACAGAAGCAGGTGGCCTCCAAAGTGAAGGTGATGAGGACGGCCTTCTATCATGCTATGCGTGAGCATGGCAACAGCCGCGCATCATGACACAAACCTCCGGTTTTTGATGAGATGTGGCATCTCTGGATGCTGGCTGGGGGTCCTATATTGGACCTCAATGCCACTGCGGGTGAGTCTTGCTTGTTGACATTTCCTGTACTGGGGTGCTATGATTGGTTGTCTTGAGGCACCTGTCAGCTCATTTCTGCACTTGTGTCTCCTGTTCCTCTTTCCTCCACGCAGAACACCTGCGGAGGCGACACAGGGCGGCCATGCAGAGTCAGTGCGAGTGTGAACTTCCAACTTTTAAACCGGTTTGGGAACTGGGATAAAAAGTAGTCTGAATGGCCCCTACATTTAAGGGTGAAGGGAGCAAGAAACAACAAGCAAAGTCTATACACTTTCTTTGACCATTGCAGTGTTGGAGTGTGTCGCCACCCTCAAACCGTCAATCGCTCACCTGCAGCAAGGCCAGGAGCAGCACTGAACATTTCTATACAACTCGGTGTGTGGCACACCCCACAACAATGATGTGGGTCTTCCTTTTTTTACTTTCAAAAATGT
>NW_024846814.1:0-1017 GCF_019175285.1 Sceloporus undulatus
TATATATATATATAGACATATACATAAACATATGTGTGTGTGTATCAACACATATGTGTCTGTATACATATATACATGTGTATGTGTGTATGTATGTATGTATGTATATATGTGAATATATGTATATTTGGAGACATGTGCGCGCACACACACTCACATATATATATTTTCATGTATATATACATACATACATACATGGATGTATATGTGTATATACTAATATAGCTGTGTGCCTACATGTTTGGGTACTGCACCCACCCACACCCATGGCACGCCTGTGGTGAGGGTAATGTGTCCATGCATATGTATATATGCATACACACACACACATATGTATAGGTAGATATAGATCTGTGTGTGTATATATACATTCTATCATAGACATATGTACATATATATACATGTATGTATATATATTTGTATGTATATACTGTATATATATATATATATATATACACATATATATATGTGTGTGTATAAGTGTGTGTATACACACACACATATATATACATACATATATACACTCTGTGTGTGTGTGTTGAGATTCTGGGCTGCTTTCAGTTTCATTATAGGCTTGAGAGATAACGCAGACACACTGTACTGGAACATGGGACATTTATTTTTTAAACACCCAGCCGCGTCCTCTCAAGGCACACAAGGGGAGGAGGAGGAGGAGGAGGAGGAGGAGGGCGACCTATTCCGCTGCCCGCGCCCCTCTCCAGCCCTCCATCTTGTTTGTTTCGCCCTGAGGCCGGCTCCTTCCTTTCGCGCTTTCGGGAAGGACGGAGGTATTTTGTCCCTGCCGGCGCTCCGTCCGTCCGCCCTTCCTCCCCCTCTCCCCGGAACAGCTGTGGGAGCCAAGATGGCGGCGGTGCTGCTGCTGCAGGAGTTCTCAATGACAGCAGCGGGGGCGGCGAGCCACCTTGTCCGGGGAGCAGCAGCTGCCGCCCGCGGCGGGGCCAGGTATCTTCGGGGAGCGGGAGGCCGGGGCCCCTCCCTCGGCTGCTCCCCAACAGC
>NW_024846815.1:0-1017 GCF_019175285.1 Sceloporus undulatus
ACTGAATGAATGGAATGTTGTCATATCTGAAGTGCACACAGGACAATCTAGTCAACAAAGAGCAGTTTGGGTTTTCTCTGGAAAAGTTCACCAGGAATTTGGCAATCCACAAATTCACAAATTGCTGGGATGCCATCCTGACCCACTTCTATTGTCTCTATGAAGATTATTACACTAGGACTTACCATCTCTCAGTCATCCCTGGATCGTTGGGGAAGCGCACATGTATGAAAGCCTGGTGCGCTTCCTTAGCATTATGGAATCGTCAGCTCCCTCTAGTGTCATGGAATCATTCAGGGAGAGTGAATTTCCTCTTAACGCAAAATTTCCATTAATTCACTCTCCCTGAACGATTCAGTAATGCTAGAGGGAGCCGACGATTCCATGATGTTGAGGAAGTGTGCCAGGCGTTCATACACGCACGCTTCCACAACGTTTCAGCGGTAATTGACAGACGGTAAGCCCTAGTGTGATAATCTTCATTGATTCCTGATATTAGCAGCAGAGATAAGTATTACCTTGTGGGAAGAAAACAAAGGCAGATGTTATGTTCTGACTGGAGAACCCTCCTACAGAAGCTGCTCAGATGCTGAATCAATTTTGGGACTAGGCAATAGGAGAGCCAGCATGGTACAGTGGTTTGAGTGTTGGACTGGGATTGTGGGTAACGGGAGTTTGAATCTCTGCTCAGCCATGGAAGCCTATTATGTGACCTCGGGCAAGTTACACAATCTCAACTGTAGAGGAAGGCAATAGTAAGCCCCCTATGAATAAATCTTGCCAAGGAAACCGTATTGTAGGGTTGCCATAAATTGAACTCCATCTGAAGGCATATAACAACAACAAGTAGGTGCTGCTGGAGCTGCTGGCCATGCCTGATTACCACTTCATATAGGGGGTGTTCCCACTTAGGATTTGATACGAATTAAAATAAAACGTTTTTAATAAAATCGAATTAAAATAACACTGTTGTTATCCCGCTTTCAGAATCGCTTTATTCATCGTTCCCATCTGCTT
>NW_024846816.1:0-1017 GCF_019175285.1 Sceloporus undulatus
GGGGGGGGGGTCAGGAAGGCAAGGCCCAGGGCAGAGGTTGGCCCACATGCCACCCAGGAATGGCCCAGAGGGGTGCTTTGTCCCTATGGATGCCGCTTGGGGGACCTAAACACGTGTCCCAGCCCGGCCTGCGGCCCTCCAGACGTGCTGGAGGGACACGTGAGCTCCAAACACGCGTCCGTGTGCTTGGCTTTCCTCCTGAGGATCTTTTGGGGCGTCTGCGTTTATATGCCATCAAGTCTCCTGGGTCGATTTAGGGCGACCCAGGGATTTTAATAGGGTTTTCTTAGGCCAGGAATAATCCTCAGAGGGGCTTTTGTCGCGTGTCTTCAAGTCCTTTCTTTACTATCTACAGTACTTACCCACCCATCCATCCATCCATCCTTCCCTTTTTAGCTATCCTTCTACCTATTCCTCCTCTCTCCATCCATCCATTTAGCTATCCCTCCATCTATCTCTCTATTTATTATCTATCCTTCCTCTATCCCACGATCTCGCCATCCATACATCCATCCATCCCTACCTTCTATCTATCTATCTATCTATCTATGTATCTATCTTCATCTCTATCTCTCTCTCTCTCTCTCTCCCTCCCTCCCTCCCTAGCTATCCCTTCTTCTCTCTATCCCACTCTCTATCATCCATCCCTACCTAGCTACCTACCTATCTACCTTCTATCTATTTAGCTGTCCCTCTATCCCTATGTCTGTCTGTCTGTCTGTCTGTCCATCTTTCCCTCCCTAGCTATCCCTAGACTCCCTGTCGGTCTCCCATCCAAGGGCTAACCAGGACTGGCCCTGCTTAGTATCCCAAAGGGGACCGGATTTAGGGGGGACGGGGTGTCCCGAGTCGCTTGTGGGGAGGCAAAGGGGTCCCGGTGGCCCAAGGGGGGCTTACCTTGGCCTTACTGGAGCAATAATAACCCGGTTTGGCACCTCTTTAACTCGTTGTCTGGTTCAAGGCTATGGAATTCTGGGAGTTGGAGTTTGTTGTGGGGCCCAGAGAGGAGCTCTGCTC
>NW_024846817.1:0-1017 GCF_019175285.1 Sceloporus undulatus
TCAAGGGAAGTAATAGTGCCACTCTATTCTGTTTTGGTCAGGGCTCACTTGCAATAATCCTGTGTCCAGTTCTGGGCACCATAATTCAAACAGATGTTGGGAAGCTGGAGCATGTCCAGAGGCGGGAAACCAAAATGGTGAATGGTCTGGAAACCATCCTCTCTGAGGAATTACTCAGGGAGCTTGTTATGTTTAGCTTGGAGAAGAGGAGGTTAAGAGTGGATATGACAGCCCTGTTCAAATATTTGAAGAGATGTCATATTCTGGATGGAGCAGGCTTGCTTTCTGCTGTCCCAGAGAAAAGGACATGGAACAATGGATGCAAGTCATCATAGCGCTCTGACAGTGGATTATGAAAGCGTCCTCAGTCTTCACAGGAAGGGCAATGGATTCAGGTTCCTTACCCACAGAGGCCACATTCTCATAATTCTCCATCATTACAGAACTGTACATCAGTTTCTGCTTTGTCGTCAACAATTTCCATTCCTCTTCGGTGAAATATACAGCCACATCCGCAAAGGTCACCTGCAACAGAAAATAGCCTTGATTAAGAGAGTGGCTAAACAAAAGGGGAGGAAAGCATATGGCGCATTGCAAATATTATTTCTGAAATAAACTTTAAATTCTGCACGCAAGCAAAAAGCTCCATCCTTTGAGATCCAGTTTGTCTCAAATCCTTTCAATATATAATATGATAAACAATATAATTTAGGCCATTTCTGAGATATTATTGATTGATTAGGATACTGACTATGCCAACATAAATGGCTTGGGCCCAGAGTACTTGAAGGACCGACTCTCCCCATACAATCAGCCCCGCACTCTCAGATCTCGTGGGGAAAAACTTTGAGTGTTCCCAAGACAAGATACGCAGCGACTGCACAAAGAGCTTTTTCTGTAGTGGCCCCGCAGTCTTGGAACGCTCTCCCTGAGGAGCTCCGCTTAGCCCCCTCCCTGGAGTCATTTAAGAGAAACCTTAAGACTCATTTATTTCGTCAAGCCTTCCCTCACATGTCC
>NW_024846818.1:0-1017 GCF_019175285.1 Sceloporus undulatus
CTGTTTTAAATTTATATTGTGTTGTTAGTTTTTTATTGTTATTAGTATAGATCATTGCTTTTCATTATAAACTTGGCTGGGGATTATGGGTTGTGGTATAGGTTAGCTAGATAGAGGGGTGGGATTTGTTGCAGCCGGCTAGAATAGTAATGGGAATGATAGCATTTGGGATTTTTGGGATGTTGGCTGAAAATGTTGTGGATTGGTATTAGCAGAAAGGGGGCTAGTTTCTGGGAATGGTAAAGGGGGCCTTCTTACCTGTGGGGCATAGATTGTGGGAATTGGAGGTGGGGGCTATGTTTGGAAGAGGGTGGAGGTGAAGGTTTTGGGGTTTTAATGTATTCTTTGGCTTGGGGAGGGCAGTTCTGACTTAAAATCTGAATTTCTGACTATGTGTTCTCAACAAAGTTCTTTGCTATTTCAACACACTGGACTCTTTGATGCACATAAATTCAGAATTTGCACAAAACTGACACTTTGTTCTCTCTTCAGTCCTCAGCTCCATTCCCAGCCACAAGAAGGAAACACACACACACATATATCATAACATAGGCAGACAGAGCTGTATGTACAAAGCAAAGCCTTTCTTTCCTGCCTTTCCCTCCTGAGTCTAGCTTCTTACCTTAGACTCCATTCTGACCTCCTCCAACTCTCCTCAGATGGAGGAAGGGAGGGGAGGCTGCTGAACCCCATGCAAACTCTTTCCCTTCCTGCAAAGGCCACCAGCGGAAGAAGCAGCACCAGCAGCAAAGCCTTGGCGATTCCTCCATAAGCTATGAAGGGGGTTTTGGGGGCATGTTCGCATGTGCAGCCTCAGCCCCTGAAGCCATTGCTTCTCTAATAGTCCTCTATTCTGAGGGAGGGAGAGAAGTAGGGGGAGCCTTTGTTCATTTGGAGGTATGTCTGGAGGGTCTTCTGGAGGATCCTTTGGGGGAGGGTTATAAGAAGAAAGAAAACCCCTCTGCTCCCCCCCCCCCAAACAAAGGCAGGGGCCCTGCCAGGCCTCCTCTCCCTCCC
>NW_024846819.1:0-1017 GCF_019175285.1 Sceloporus undulatus
GTTTGTAACGGGCCTGAGTTAGTTTTCCACAGCTTTTCACGGTAGTAATCTCAGTAACACAATCTGTCACTCCTTCTAAGTATACGAAACTATTATCAAATAGAATAAACAACAACAGATTTAAATCAGTATGACAAGAAGCCCAGTGACTGATACTCAGTGCCTCAGATGCAAACACTGGCTTTGGAAAATCAATTATTCTGGCACATAAGTCCAGTTTATTATCTGAAAAGCAAAGGTTCTTGTCTTTAAAGGTTATGAATTAAAAGTTTTAAAACACCATTCTTTTTCCTGAGAGCTACAATCAACCTGAATTAGAAACAATCCATTTATTGGTTTTTCTAGTCTGAGATTTGTGTGTGTGTGTGTGTGTGTGTAAAAACATGTTGAAGGTTTAAAACATAAAACTAAATCCCCCTAACTTTCTTAGTTGACTAAAAATAATTTTAGAAGTAAAAATAAATTAATGATGAACAGACCTTGAAGTTACAATTGAGAACAGATTTTCAGATTCAGAGGAAAATGCTGAATAATGTTTTCTGAACTTCCTATTATCTGCATTTAGTGCCTGTTTCTAATTTTCTATGTATGTGAGGCTTATTTAAGAATAAGAATGCGCAGGGCTTTTGTTGTTGTTTGACTCTTTCATTTAAATGTCAGCTTTAGCACATCTTTCTAGAGATGCAAGTGGCAGGAGGAAGGAGTATAACAATGCTTGCAAAGCATATTAAAAACAAGACGAGTGAAGCACACATAATATACACACATACATTAAAATACTAAACCCTAATTCAGCATTTTTATGGAGAGGCAAGGAGCACATGTGTCCAAGTGTACCTCACACTGATGCTATTCAGAGTCCATAGGGAAGGGTACTCAAGCCAGACAGGGCAGAGGTGCAATACCAGATCATGTATCAGGGCTAATGAGTAACTGGTACAATGCCAGCCTTGTCCTGTGAAGACGCATCAATCCAAATAACTTCATATCAGCCTCTAGAACATTTTGTTTTTGTTT
>NW_024846820.1:0-699 GCF_019175285.1 Sceloporus undulatus
ACAAGTTTAAGCTGTGCAAATGCACTCCTGACCAGTGCTAAGACCTGGGCATCCAGGCTCAGAGAGGAGTCCAGGCAGATGCGACATCTGAATGAATGGGCTCAGATGGCACGTAAGTTTACGATGTGCAAACGCACTCCTGGTAACTGCTGAGAGAACTCTACCATAGCAAACTACACAACCCAGGCTTTCTTGTGACCTTAATCCTGCAGTGTTGCAACCCCCCAAGAGTGAAAGTCCTGTGTTTCCTTGGCAGTGTCAGAGTTATGGGTATCCTTTGTTGGCCTTGCAGGGTCCTCTCAGCAGAGCAACTGCTGCCTCTTTGCGACGGATGCCAATTCCTGTGCCAAGCTCTGGGTGCCCCTATGGATTTTTATGGGCGAAGACAACTGGACAGTGAGTGACCCTTCGAGACTTTGCCGCGATTGGGCTTTGAATGCATTTGGGGACTTTGTTCTAGTGCCTTCCTTTCCAGAGATTTCATAGCAATAATTGTATGGGAAATGTGTGACTTGAAATGCTGTGTTTTTGGCAAAATGCTCTTTGGCAATAGTGCATGTGTGTGTGTGTGTGGGGGGGGGCGCTGAAACTTTTGTTTCGTAGGGTTGCCATAATTATCCACTAAAACCCGGGGCAAAATGTGGAACAAAACATAGACCAAACTGTAGGACAACTGCAGGACAAAACTGAGCCCAAAAC
>NW_024846820.1:799-1017 GCF_019175285.1 Sceloporus undulatus
GGGGGGCACTGAAACTTTTGTTTCGTAGGGTTGCCATAATTATCCACTAAAACCCGGGGCAAAATGTGGAACAAAACATAGACCAAACTGTAGGACAACTGCAGGACAAAACTGAGCCCAAAACATAGGACATTTAAGAAAATGGAGGACCTGAAATGTCCTACATTTTCGGATGAGTTTTGTCCTGCAGTTGTTCTACAGTTTGGTCTAGAATTTGT
>NW_024846821.1:0-603 GCF_019175285.1 Sceloporus undulatus
ATTAAACAAAATATAAGAATCATAATTGACTTAATTGAGTACTACGAGAAAAACCCGGGGAAAGAAGTAGCATTGATATTTCTTGATGCTGAGAAAGCTTTCGACAACTTAGATTGGGATTTCATGGTAAGAATAATTAAAAAATTGGATATAGGACAGAATATGACAAAATGGATTGAAGAAATATATAAGGAACAAAAGGCTAGAATTATAGTAAATGGAATTAGGACTAAAGATTGTATAATAAATAGGGGAACTAGACAGGGATGTCCATTGTCACCATTATTATTTATCATGTGTTTGGAAGTGCTATGTAATAAGATTAGAGAAGATAATTCAATAAAGGGATTTAAATTTAAGGGGAAAGAAATTAGATTAAGAGCTTATGCAGATGATGTGGTTTTAATAGTTGAAGAACCCATTGAAAATATCTCAAATGTATTTAAAATAGTAACTGAATTTGGCAAAAATGCAGGACTAAAAATTAATAAAGATAAATCAGCGATGATTACCTGTAATATGACAAAAAAGAGACAGGAGATATTATATGGGAAAACAGGGATAAAAATTCAACAAAAAGTTAAATACTTAGGGATTTATATA
>NW_024846821.1:703-1017 GCF_019175285.1 Sceloporus undulatus
GCTGGGGTTTGGTTCCAAGATCCCCCGTGTATAACAAAATCCGTGTATGCTCAAGTCCCATTAAGTATAATGACATAGCAAAATGGTGTCCCTTATAAAAAATGGACAATCAAGGTAAATTTATACTTTTTTGGAACATTTTCAGACCGTGGATGCTTGAATCCGTGTATAAAAAATCCGTGTATAAGAAGGGCTGACTGTAAAGATAAATCAGCGATGATTACCTGTAATATGACAAAAAAGAGACAGGAGATATTATATGGGAAAACAGGGATAAAAATTCAACAAAAAGTTAAATACTTAGGGATTTATAT
>NW_024846822.1:0-1017 GCF_019175285.1 Sceloporus undulatus
CAGCAATGAAGATTGGGGCTAGATATATTGCCAATATTGCTGTTGATCGCTTTGAGGACGCCCTCATTTAGTTATAGTTTTGTTGCCTATATTTAACCGAATTAAATTTTAGACCTTTTACATGCATGATTATTCTGTAATTTACTTGTGTTGTACTTTTATTATGCTGTTCCTGCAGCTGTATTGTATTTTAACATTTTGTATGCAAATGGCCTTTGGTCTAAGTATTAATAACTGATTGATTGCTAATGTTCTAATTGCAGGGCTTAATGGATTTGTTGCTTCAACTGGCAAAGATTGCAGGAGAATCACTCTCTGCTCTGCATCCTCCATCTGGCTAGAAACAAGGAGGCTAAATTACATGTCCTTCATCCTGTCTCTCCAAGGAAGAGGAAAAGAATATTTCTCTCAGTTCCCAACGATCTGGGAATAGCCTTTTAAAAATGTCAGTCTTCATTTCCACACAGGAAAATATATTGTGAATATTTGAATGACAAGCTGAAAGCAACGGTGGTTAGCACTTTATGCATTACGCTGAAAGATGTTGCTAGAGGCCCTGCCCCAGGAGCTAGGATTTAGCTCCCAAACCTCAGGTCCTGGGAGGATTCAGGGAGAGCTTATGGGAGCCAATGGGGAACGTTGCCTTCTCCTTCCAATTGCTTTCCTGCCCTCTTTTGACAGGCTTGAAGACAACACAAGGTAAGTTCATGTAGTAATTCTGGAGGAGGAAGAAGAGAATTCAACTGAAAATCAACCCTAGGATTGGATGGGTTGGGAAAGAATGACTCTGGCTCTTAGACTTTTCCTGACCGCTTTTACTTTCCCAGTGAGAATGGGTTTGTTCTTCATTGGAATCCTATTTTTGGGGGTTTACAGACAAGAGAGTCTTCTTTAAGACTAAGGGTTTTTTCCCCCCAAAATCCCTCTGCTTCTCCCACCCAGAGAACATGGCTTCCCTTTGACATATAGCTATGATGCTGAGTAGTACTACACAAAGATTTCCCCATCTCCCTTCTT
>NW_024846823.1:0-1017 GCF_019175285.1 Sceloporus undulatus
AAGATGCACCAAAGCTGTGCTCCAGTCCTTAGGACTGGAGCCTGGCTTTGGCATAGCTTTCAGGCTCTTAGGACACATACATCATTTAAACAGCATACCTCCAAAGTGACCTGAAGCAGCTTTAATTTGGCTAAACCACATAATAATCTTTTCCCCCCCTGCTCCAATTTAGCTACGCTCATTTCTGAGATACATCCATTTTAACAATAGTGCTGGGGAAGAAGTCTTTTTCGATGAGAACGGGGATCTAGCCTCTGGATTTGATGTCATCAACTTGGTCACTTTCTCTAATCAATCTTTCCAAAAAGTCCGAGTTGGAGTGATTGATCCCCAGGCTTCTGCAGGCAAAAGGTTCACAATGAATGGCAGTGCTGTTGTCTGGAATCACAAGTTTGAGAAGGTAGATTTGCCTTTATTTGTCTGGAAAAAAGATTTTTTGCAAACAAAAACTAGAGAAAAGCAAGAGATCACTTTTGACGCTCAAAGGTTACCTTTGGCACATGGGGATTAATAGTCATTTCAAAGAGTTTGCATCCTAAAGTCATAGCATCTTTGAGTTAGAAGGTATTTTTGTAAGATACCCCTGACCCTATACAGACCGGCAGAAAGTGCTTTCCTGGGGGCGCAGTCAGGGTGCAGCGTCCTCATGCTGGATACGCTAACCCCGCCCCTAGGGGGCCATTTTGGCATTCGCCGGTCCAAAGAATCATTATCCAACCAAGGCCTTTATCACACCCACCTGTTTCTCACTGCAGTCACAGTAAAAATTTGAAATAGTAACTTAGCGCTTTGAGGGCAGCCATCATCACATTGACTATCTTAGGGCTGCTGCCCCCATTGCACTCTCTTCCCTTCCCTCCTCCTCCCTCCCTCCCTCCCTTCCCATCACGCCATTGGTTTTTTTTTTTTTTTTGAGATTTTCAAGTTTTCTTGTGCAGTTCTGGAGCTCTGCAACTCTGATTTAATGTTATAAGTTTTAATTTTATAAAAACAACATGTGAGGCTTCAGAGTTCTGG
>NW_024846824.1:0-1017 GCF_019175285.1 Sceloporus undulatus
GTGGACAAATTTCCTTCCCGGGACCGGGGGAGCCTATCACAAGTACTTCCGTTTTCTCTGGATTCAGGCTGAGTCTATTTTCCCTCATCCAGCCCATTACTGACTCCAGACAGACATTGAGCAGAGAGATGCCATCCCTAGTCAATGCATCAGTCGGAGACACAGAGAAGACTATTTGAGTGTCATCAGCGTACTGATAACACCGCGTCCCGTGTCTCTGGATGATTTCTCCCAACGGCTTCATGTAAATGTTGAATAGCATAGGGGACAAAATCGCTCCTTGAGGGACCCCTAATGTATCGGAGCGACAGTCCCCCAGCTCCACCATCTGGAATCTGCCTGAGAGGTAGGAATGGAACCACTGCAGAGCAGTGCCCCCGATACCTAACTCCCCCAGGCGATCCAGAAGGATACCATGGTCGATGGTATCGAAGGCTGCAGAGATGTCCAAGAGCACTAACAGGGACACGCAACCCCTGTCCATGCCCAGACGGAGATCATCGACTAAGGCGACCATGGCAGTCTCAACCCCATAGCCCGCCCGGAAGCCGGTTTGAAATGGGTCCAGATAATCCGTATCCTCCAAGACCCTCTGTAGCTGGAAGGCAACCGCTCTCTCGATCACCTTACCTAACAATGGCAGCAATGACACAGGCCGATAATTGTTTCGAATTAGGGGGTCAAGGGAGGGCTTTTTTAATAAAGGTCTTACAATGGCCATTTTAATATTAGATGGAAAACGGCCGTCCCTGAAAGATGAGTTGACAATACAGCGCAACATCTCAGTTGTCGCCGTTCCCCCTTGAACTGCCAGCCATGATGGGCAGGGATTGAGAGAGCAGGTCATCTTCCTAGCACTACTGAGGATCTTGTCCACATCCTCGGTACTAACAGACTCAAAATGATCCAGTACAACTGAGTCCACAGAAGCTCTGGATGCCTCTACTCTCGATTCTGGACCAATAACAGCGTCGAGATCAGCTCTTAGCCGAGAGATTTTATCCGCGAAGAAGTTGT
>NW_024846825.1:0-1017 GCF_019175285.1 Sceloporus undulatus
GGGTAGCCTTCCTTTTCAAACAGAGAGTAGGCTTCAGGTTTTTTTTTCCTTTCCCATCTCCTCAGTGGGAGGAGAAGGAAGGAGGATTTTATTCTTTTCTTTTGCTCTGGTGTGAGGAAAAGGGGGGTACCTGCCTTTTCACACAGAGAGTAGGCGTGAGTTTTTTTTTTCCTTCCTTTGGTTCTTTCCTCATCTCTTGGTGGGACAAGAGGGGGGAAGGAAGCACAAGGTTAGAGGACCCTGTTGCCTGTGTGTGTTTGTGCTGTTGTGCTAGAAGAGGAGGGGGGGGGCAAATGTTTGCCACAGCATCCCTTCAAGTAAACAGCCTGGGCTTGAGTTTGCTGAAGCTGTAATCTGATCACTGGGCTACAGATAAAGGAATTGCAGTCGCCAGTGAGGTTTTTCTTTTCTCTCTTTTTTCTCTCTCTCTCAGAAGGAAGGGGAGGAGGGAATCAAGGAGGAGTTGCTAGGGGCAACACAGGGATCCCTTTGATCCTCTTGCCTGGCTGGCAAAGGACAATCAAAGGTGCCATTTAATTGCTTGGCCTCTTCGCAGGACCAAAAGGTGAATTTCCTGTTTCTGGGTCTTCTCTTTCTTTCTGACTAAGGAAGGGGAGGGGGACTTTTAGCCCACTCAAGGAGGGGCTGGTTCTTTTCTCTAGCTAAGAAAAGGAAGGGGGGTCAGTGGGCTTTAAACGGACCACCAGTTTTTTCCTGTGGCTACTGACGCCTGGGAACACCATCTAGTGGTGGAGTTTGAGAACTGCAGCATAAACAGTTGAGTTTTCTGTCTTAGTCTGTTCAAGGAGGGAAGTTGGGTTTTCCGATCTGGGATTTCTCTTCTTCTCCCTCTCATCTCTGGCCCATGGTGTGCAGTGTTTAAGCACACCCATTTCTTTCAGCAAGCTATTATATTTTGTTTTTGTTTTCTTAGTGCTTTCGCGTGTCTGCATTACAGTTAGCTTTTAGAATACACTCGTCCCCCGGGTTACGAAATTAATTCGTTCCGGCGCCATT
>NW_024846826.1:0-1017 GCF_019175285.1 Sceloporus undulatus
TATTTGACTCACAACCTGACCTTTCCTAGTACTGAATCTTAAGGTGACCCACTAGAAGTTTAAGTAATAATAAAATATTAAACATGTGTAGCTGTGTGCAGAAATGAAACTAAATATTTCCTGATATTTTGTGCCTCTACTGTCTGACAGAATCAGTATTGTTAAGAAACAATCACTGGTGCATATCCCTAAATGAGCAACAATGATGAAGCAATAAGAAAAACATTATATTTGCATGAATCAGTAGTGAAAATGGCAATATAATTTTGTTAATCTACAAAGCTACTATATTTTAAAATATTTTGACATTCACTAAAACTGTTGGGTTATAACTGGAAACATTAATATTAGCTGTTAGTATTTGAGAGGCAGACTTCAGTGTTGTTTAAAGCCCACATAAGTAGACTTTATGCAGCTGTCATGTGTGGGATTTTGGGAGATGATATCCATCACATCTTCAGGGACCACATGCCCCAGAAAACAGGAATATCCATGTTGTAATGAGCAGTACAAAGAGATGCCCTTTGCAAGGATTGCAAAGTTTTTTCATTCTTGCCTACGTTCTGTCAAATTCTTCTGGGATATGATTAGCCGGTCGGTTTTACTGCTTTGCTACCTTGCTGTATGTTGTTGTTTTTGCTTCCATTTTCCTATAAGAGTCCAAACAACCAGGCAGTAAGTTTTGTATGTCTTCAGAAAACACCTATTTTCATATGCTAGTTTTATATGCCAAACTAGACCTTGGGTTTGCTTTTTTGCGAACAGCAGCCTTTCATTTCTCAGACTTTGTAATTGGGTGTGTAAATCTGCCAACCAAAATAAAAATGGGCATGTATAAGTTCTCTTCCACATGACACTGTTATAGCACTTGGATATCACTTTAACTGTTATGGCTGCATCCTGTGGCAATCTTGGTATTTGTACTTTGTTGAAGCACTAGAGCTCTTTGGCAGAAAATTCTAAATACTTCATAATAATAATAATACTTTACCTCATTCACATACTGTCTCTAGATAT
>NW_024846827.1:0-1017 GCF_019175285.1 Sceloporus undulatus
GACAAGAGGCTTCTGTCAGAACAGAACATGGAGAAACAGAATAGTTCTCAATTGGCAAAAGGCTGCATCTTATCACCCCAACTGTTCAATTTACATGCAGAAAATAAATGAAGAGCTGGTTTGAAAAGGAGGAGGGAAGATAAGAGGAAGGAACATCAGCAATCTTAAGATACATGGACCATACAATACTACTATCGGAAAACACCACGGACTTGGAACAATTACTAAGGAAAGTCAAGGAAGAAATGGCAAAGGCAGGCTTGTTACTGAACATAAAGAAAACAAAAATGTCTAGGGAAGATCTACATAAATCTTACCTAGATATTGAGGAAGTTAAATGGTTTCTTGTATCTTGGAGCAAACATTGATCAGAATGGGAAACTGCAGTCAAGAAATCAAAGCAAGACTATGAATGGGAAGGGTAGCCATGAAGGGACTGGGCAAGGTCCTAAAGTCTAAAGATATACAACTGAGCACTAATGTCCAGTCCATTGTATTCCCTGTTGCCATGTACGGCTGTGAGAGCTGGGCAGTAATGGAAGTGGATGAGAAGAACATGAATTCATTTGAGATCTGGTGCTGGAGAAGAAGGCTGAGTCAAAAAGACAAACAAATGGGTCCAAGAACAGACCAAGCCTGAAATCTCCCCGGAAGCCAAAATGACTAAACTGAGTCTGTTGTATTTTGGCCACATCATGAGGAGGCATGAATAATTGAAAAGGAGAATAATGCTAGGAAAGGTAGAAGGGAATAGAAAGAGAGGAAGGCCGCATGCCTAATGGCTAGACATAATTTGGGAGGTTACGGGGCTGAATCAAGGGAACCTGAGCAGAGCAATGGAGGATAGAGGGCTTTGGAGGTAGCTCATCCACAGCGTTGCTGTGAGTCGAAGGCAGCTAATAACAACAAAGCAAGTAAAGACTTAAGGGTTTTATTTCAGCATCAGCTTCTGTGGGTTGTGATTCATTTCGGCTGCATCTGCACTGCAGAAATCATCTCATCAGACACCACTTTAAC
>NW_024846828.1:0-1017 GCF_019175285.1 Sceloporus undulatus
TCAGTTGATTCTACTTTTTTACTTTGAATTGAGTCTGAAGCATTAAAAGGAAACTTAGAACAAAGAGGGAAGTGCAAGCTCTGCAAGTTCCAGGAAATGAGATTCCACCTCAACATTAGGAGGAACTTCCTGACAGTAAGGGCTGTTTGACAGTGGAACAAACTCCCTTGGAGTGTAGTGGAGTCTCCTTCCTTGGAGGTCTTTAAACAGACGCTAGATGGCCATCTGTTGGGGATGCTTTGATTTAGATTTCCTGCATGGCAGGGGGTTGTACTGGATGGCCCTTACGATCTCTTCCAACTCTGCGATTCTATGATTCTATGAAGTGGAAAGAGGGGATGAAACTGGGAAATATTAAAAGCAGATGAAAAAATGAGATGACAGAAGATTAATTGAGACTGTCTTTGCCAAATTGGGTGTGAAATCATATTTATTCTTATGGTAGAAGCAGGCCTTCCATAGCCTCCACTTTATTTTTGTGCTTATGGATATTAAATCATAGTTTGTACCTTAAGTATCAAATCAAGTATGGGAATCATGCAGCTCCCCAAGATGTTGTTGAACTGAAGTCGGGAGCAGCCCTAGCCAGCATAGTTAATGATGAGGACTGCTGGGAGCTGCAATCAAATAACAATAAGGAGGGGCATAGGATTCCCTCTCCTGCCATAAATGCCCTGGGAATCACAGGGACATGCTTGATTTAAAAAAGAACACAACATTATTCTCAATATTGGTACAGCATTGTGAAAACAAGTCAATTCTTGTTGGCCTTTACAGCTACGGTAATAGAATGACAAAGTATATCCCTGTCATTCAAATGAGTCAATGATTTATGGTGCCAGGTCCCTGGCTAACATGAGCTTTGGATCTCAGACTCCTGTGTCAAGGAGCTGCTTTATAATCACCATTGTTAAAGAGTATCAAAGGAGTAGGGCTAGTGAAGAAGGTGGGTACCCAACCCTCAGAACCTCCGTGGTTGCACATAGCAATGGAAGATGATAATAGTAAACAAAATGT
>NW_024846829.1:0-380 GCF_019175285.1 Sceloporus undulatus
GGTGGTTTGCCATTGCCATCCTCTGAGGCTGAGAGAGTGTGACTTGCCTAAGGTCACCCAGTGGGTTTGCATGGCCAAGCCGGGCTTCGAACCCTGATCTCCAGAGTCATGGTTCTTTCCAAATTATGGTGACCTTATGTGGTTATTTGGGGCTGAGAGATAGTGACTTGCCTAAGGTCACCCAGTGGGTTTGCATGGCTGAGCCGGGCTTCGAACCCTGGTCTCCAGAGTCATGGTTCTTTCCAAATTATGGTGACCTTATGTGGTTATTTGGGGCTGAGAGATAGTGACTTGCCTAAGGTCACCCAGTGGGTTTGCATGGCCGAGCCGGGCTTCGAACTCTGGTCTCCAGAGTCATGGTTCTTTCCAATTTATGGTGA
>NW_024846829.1:480-1017 GCF_019175285.1 Sceloporus undulatus
TCTCCAGAGTCATGGTTCTTTCCAAATTATGGTGACCTTATGTGGTTATTTGGGGCTGAGAGATAGTGACTTGCCTAAGGTCACCCAGTGGGTTTGCATGGCTGAGCCGGGCTTCGAACTCTGGTCTCCAGAGTCATGGTTCTTTCCAATTTATGGTGACCTTATGTGGTTATTTGGGGGGCTGAGAGATAGTGACTTGCCTAAGGTCACCCAGTGGGTTTCCATGGCCGAGCCAGGCTTCGAACCCTGGCCTCCAGAGTCATGGTTCTTTCCAATTTATGGTGACCCTATGGAGCCGAGAGTTTTTGACTTGCCCATGGTCACTCAGTGGGTTTCCTTGGCCGAGCTGGGATTCGAACCTTGGTCTCCAGAGTCCTAGTCCAACACTCCAACCATGGCATCCCATTTCTGTAGTCCCTGGAATCAAATCCTTGCTTCTGCCAAATTTCTGGGTTTTTTAAATATATTTTTACATTTTTAAACAATTTTCTCTTTAAAAAGAGATGATGATTATATATATTTTGATTTATATTTATT
>NW_024846830.1:0-1017 GCF_019175285.1 Sceloporus undulatus
ATTGGAGCTGTATATAGTAGAATAAAGTAGATCTTTTATATAAGACTACTGAGTTGTCTGGTGTCTTGGGTGAAGCTACAAGAACCAGCTGGATCCTGAAGAAGGGTGAAGACTTCTGTGGAAGCAAGAGTGAGAAGGCTTGGAGAATTTGTCAGGGTCTTCAGCCTATTCTCTGTAACTCTGCTAAGCTTTAACCACTGGCCAAAACTGGTCAGCGCGGTGCACAACAAGGTGGTGAGTTCGAGCCAGAGGTGAAGAGCTACAACTCCCATCATCCCTGACAGCAATTGCCATGCATTTTTTTTTTTTTTTTGCTTTTAAAAGCAATTCAGGGCTGTAGCAAAAGTATGTATCATTAAGAGCAAAAAATGTAACATTGATTGTAAGTCTAGCCTTTTGCAACATTTGTAACATTCCCCTTTGCTGGAAGCGAGCAGATGAAAGTGAAAGTGCACAAACTGCTAGCACTGCTCTATCTGCTTTAAGAAAACAAATCATGCGCATATTTGTTCAAAAATAATTTTAAAAAAATATGAAAAGGGGGGGTGCTTGATGTGGGCTCCATTCGTGCCTTGCCTTTGACCTGACCTGCCCTGACCCTTTCCCTCCTGCTAGAGGAGCTTTGCCATTGCCTTCCAGTGAGGCTGAGAGAGCGTGACCTGTCAGTTCCAACTAAAGTAGACCCATGGAATGAATTGGGAATAAAAGGGAAATGCAGTACAGGCATTCCTGTAGCATCCTCATATAACACAAATAATAATAATAATAATAATAATAATAATCCAGGAGCAACAGGAAAGTAGAACAAGCAAGCACCCAAAAAATAATGCACATAACTTGTCAAATTAGGCTGGTTTCCCTACATCCCCCAGCTTGGACCCACAGCCCTACTTCCCTGGGCAATCCTCCTTCCTTCCGACCCTCACCTCCCTTTCAGCTTTCTCCACCACCCCCACCTCCCTCTGACAATAAGCAGCCTGATTTCCCTACATGCCCCAGCGTAGCCCCGCAACCCAA
>NW_024846831.1:0-1017 GCF_019175285.1 Sceloporus undulatus
AGGAAGCTCATTATAACCATATTCAGGGCAATGGCTAAATATTGCCTAGGGTGTGTTTTTAATATATTAAAACTCAAAGCAATCACTACAACTTTTAAAAGATCTAAGAGGAGGTGACACCATTGCTCCCCAAACATTTACTTTTTGGAAGAAATGGGCTGTGGCATTCATCTGCTTCCCTATTAAATTGCTTTAAATGATGGTGGGAGTGGGGTGAAGCTCAGTTCGAGGAGAAAGGAGAGGCCCCAGAATGCTTTAAAATTCAAGTTTCAAAATTTTAATTTTTCAAAAATTAAAAATTTGAATATTAACAAAATATTATTTAAAAGTTTTCTTTAAAAACATCACATTTTAACCAAATCTTCACTATGCATATGTAAATACATTTAGGTTGTGCATGTTATTGTAATTTGAGGATATAATTTCAATTTTGCCAGTTGTTTATGCCACATCTATTAGCATTACACTCAGTGCTGTATGGGAATTACAATTTACAAGTAGCATTAGTGAAAAAAAGTATTGCTAAAGATTCTGAATGGTGTGACATGCAGGAGGTCAATGGGGGGCGACGCCATGAGTAACCGCACTGGATGACACTGACTAACCCTAGGGATGCCACTGAAAGAAGCCAATGTAAACTATCCCAGTTAGCAGCAAAAACAAACACTTCAATTTTAACAAGCAGGTAAATAATATTACCTATAGGTTACTACTGGATGCTGAGGTTTCTGTTTATCTGCTAAGAAAAGAATAGTCAATTACTGTTTTACATTAGAAGTTGAAAATGTATACAGATAAGCTCTACATAAGCTGTCAATATCATGCTGTAGGTTTTCTGAACTGTGGGTTCATTTTATCTGTTGGAGTTCAGCTGTCTAGTGACCAAAGAGGATTGTCAGAGCAGATTGAGAAAATGTGGGTTGACTGTGAGCTTCTTATGAAACAATTACATAATTATTTCACATCTCGGCCAACACGTTACGTGCTCTATACACCCAGCAGTGTATAGAGATCAGT
>NW_024846832.1:0-1017 GCF_019175285.1 Sceloporus undulatus
TCCTCTCCCTCTTTCCTTCCCTGCCCCCTCCTCGGGGGATTCCTTGGGGCCCAGGTACTTGGGGGTTATTATGAGGGCAGGGGGGACCCTTGGAGAGAGGCATGGCCATGCAGGGGAGGGGGATCCAAAGGCAGAAAGGGCTTTGAGGAGCACCCTCCCTTCTGGAAAGTGGGGCAGAGGCAAAACCCTCCCTTCTGATGCCTCATTTGGGGAAGAGTTTTATGCCAAATAGAAAGCATCACTCAGGATACGGTTCAATAGCATTGGAAACAACATTTTATTTGGGCATTCCTGCATTCCTGGGGGGAAGGGGCTCTGGAGAGGGAGAGGAGCCAAATCTAGGCCAAAGCCAAAAGGCGGGAGACAGAGGGACCTCAAAGCTCTGGCAATCCTATGTCAACCTGGGAACTAGGCTTAGAGGCCCACAGGATCCGGATTAGGCACCCACCTCAAATACTTACCTTTTCCTTCACAACAACCTTGCAGAGGAGGACCAACAGAAAGACCCACAGCCCCAGAAAGATTCCCCCCCTCCAGTTCTGGAAGCATACTGAAAAGGCCTTGGACCCCCTTGAAAGGATGTTGTTGTTGTTGTTGTTGTTGTTGTTGTTATTATTATTATTATTATTATTATTATTATTATTATTATTATTTCACCCCCCTGGACAGCTAGCCAAGACGGGCAAGGATCGAGAGAGCAAGTCTTCTTTTTCATACTCCCAAGGAGCTTGGCCATATCCTCTGTACTAACTGACTCAAAGTGATCCAGAAGAACAGTATAGGCGGAGGCGTTGGATACCTCTCCTGTCGCCTCTGTCGTAAGGCCGGCATCCAAATCGGCTCTTATCTGAGAGATTTTCTCTGTGAAGTAGTTATTAAAAGCATCAGAGCAGGCTTTTGTAGGTTCTAATAAAGAGTTCAGGGTGGGTGGCATTTCAGTCAATTCCTTGCCACCTTGAATAGCTCTGCGGGACGAGACTTTGGAGATGCAATAGATGCAGAGCAGAAGGACTTCTT
>NW_024846833.1:0-1017 GCF_019175285.1 Sceloporus undulatus
AAATAAAACTTATTATTATTATTATTATTATTATTATTATTATTAATTCTGAGGTTCTCTTTTGAAGGCTGTTGCATGTGTGCACAGAATTAATAATTTGAAATACCAAAGAGTATCTAGAGAGGATATTTCCCAGCAGACAGGGTCCTAACCTCCTGTATTCTGGGTTTAGCTCCTCCTATTTGCTCCTGTAGGCAGGGACTATAAACAAAAGACCGGCCCCTATATAGGGAGGAGCTAGCCCCCTGAGCCTCAGTCTTGTTCCTGCCTAAGCTCCCAGTAGGCTGTGCCTCTTCGAGCCAATGAAGTTTTTCCTTTCTCGGAAAACAATTTGAGAGTTTTCTTGGCCTTCCCTACTTCTCCTCTCTCCTGCCTTTCCCCTCTTCCTTGGTGGTGGCTATGGCAGAGGACCCTGAGAGCATGGGTGAAGGGCCATCCTTAACCCAGGCTTCCGTAGCTCAGGGTCTGCCAGCTCAACAGAGGGAGCTAGCTTCAGAGGGAGACCCATTGGGATGTGTTTGCTGTTGCTCTGCAGCTTCTTCACTACAGCGACTTTTCTTCTCTTCGTTTCTCTTGCTGCCTTGGAAGCATGAAGAAAGACATAATATGGCAAGGGCTCCCAGGATTGGAGAAAGGTCTTAGCTTTGCCAATGACTCTCCCTCTCCTCCAAAGCTACCCCCTTTCATGGTGGGAGCACAGGAGATTTCTGCAAACAGCATTGCAGTACATGGGAGCCGTGGGAACAGATGGTGAGGGGTTTCCCCCTCCATGTTTCTGTTTCTCCACATCACCTCTGCCCAACCTGTTTAAGGCCAGGGATCAGTGAGGAAACTGGCCAGAAGTCATGGAAACTTCCCTCCTCAGTGTCTCTGCCCAGCCAGAGTTCAGAGGACAGGCCAGCCAAAGCCATGGCAAAGGATTTCTCTGCATCACCTCTGCCCAGCCTGAAACGGCCAAGGTCAGAGAGGGAAGCCAGCCAGAAGACACAGGAGAAGGGTGGTGAGTACCAGGAGCCC
>NW_024846834.1:0-1017 GCF_019175285.1 Sceloporus undulatus
CCTATGGCAATTCGGCTTACGAAGGCTTTTCGGGTTACGAAAGCGGCCGCAGAACGAATTAATTTCGTAACCCGAGGCACCACTGTATAGACTTAATCTGCAATGGACCCCTTGTCTCACGCTGCTTATTCCACACTTTATTGTCCCATCTTCTTCTGAGCTTTCAATTTCATTGTGATGCTTCCTGTGCTGTTCACACAAATCCATGGCAACAACCAAACACTTCATTATCAACAACCTGTAAGTGATCTATCGTACAATTAGTTTTATTGCAATTGTCAACCCACTTCCTATGGAACAACTATTGGCAATTTCATTATGCATAAAGTATTACATGTTACCTTTTGGAGTAATAGAACTGATAAATATAACCTGACCAGAGTACAGTTTAAATGTTGACATTGAAAGGACCAACCAAAACTTTAAAAAAAAAAAAAAAGACACTAACACACAAGAGATAAGCATAAATAACAATGACCTTCCTCTCCCCCTGTACATCTGTGGGACAACTAATTACAGTCTCACTCGAAATGAGTTATGAAATGAAATGGAAGAACACTGATCATCTGTTAGAAAGACACAGCTCTGTTCTAGTGGTTAGGAACAACAAATGTCAACATAACACCATGGAAAAACATAAAGGATTGGATCCTGACCTATTCCTACTTAAAGATTTACTAAAACCAATGGGACTTAAGTTAGTCTCAGCTTAACTAACTTAGGGCCGAAACAAACAAGCCCAAAGGGGTGGCGTGACACCACCCCTAAAAAAGCTGGGTGGGCACCACAGAAACTACTGTACATGCTATGGCCTCACTCCAGCTTTTTTCCAACGCAAAAAGAGAAGGCAAAATGCTGCTCCTTTTTTGCACTGGGAAAAGGGTGGTTTTTCCATCATGGCAGAGCCTTTTCAGAACTTCTGTGGTGTGTGGTGTATGAAAGCTGCGTCGCTGGAGTGCAGTAACACTGGCCACCATCTGGGCAGCATGACGCCAACTTCAGGGTGGCATTGGAGCA
>NW_024846835.1:0-1017 GCF_019175285.1 Sceloporus undulatus
CAGTTTTTCAGCAGATGTGGGCAGGATAATGTTCACTTGAGGCAGAGCGGAAGTTGTCATCTCTGAGGAAATGGATCAAGCATTGGTAATGCCACTCCATTCTCAGTCTCTGGATTGAGGAATCTTTCTCAGCCCAAAGACTGAATTCTAACATGGGAAAGGTCCTAAAGTGCATTCCTATGGTGGTTGTGACCGAGGTGAAGCAGGTGAGATTAAAGGCAAAGTAGGTGGGGCTCACAAATGTGATTTCACATGTCTGTGAAGGTTGTCTAGGAGTAATTCAGTGGTGCTTATTCCTGAGTGCATCCGTCATGTTCTGAACAGCAGCAAAAATACTGAATTCAGCATTGAAAACATCTAACCTCCAAGCCTTCAAAACAAACTCAAAATCATGTTATGTGACCTTTGCAACACTATCAATACCGAAGTCATTCTTGTTTCCCTGCATATGCATGAGTAGACCCACAGCAGGTGAAGCTTTAGTTGGGATAGAGCAGAAACCAATGTGTCTGGTAGAATGTGAAACTTCAGCACCAATGTTGGAAAATGATGAAGAGCCCTGAAACTTTCTTAACAGCTCAAGAGTATCAAATAGCTGTGAAAGGCAGAAGAGTAGAAAGGATTAATACTTGTGTGTTTCTGGCACTGGAGCCATTTACTGTCTTGAAAAGTAAATTCTTTCTCTGAAGGTTATGAAGCAGTTACCGTTAAGTAAATGTGTGTAGGATCTGGCTGTAAGATTGCAGTTCTGTTACTCCCGCTATATCAATTTAATTATTTTAAAAAATGAAATGCAACTTGTTTGAATGGGAACACTTACAAAACATGCAGGGCTGTGGATTTGTTTTGTTTCTTAAGCAACAGGCAGCAACAGTGACACATTGCTTGCCATTTTAAACTGATACCTTCCTTTCTCCCTTTGAAGAAACAGACCTGAATCGAATAAGCTGCTTTAACATGATTTTGAAGGAGCAGATGTATTGAGGATGTAATTGAATTTAGCAGTTTTCCAGCTTG
>NW_024846836.1:0-1017 GCF_019175285.1 Sceloporus undulatus
TTCTATTTGAAATCAAAAAAGCCACATCTATTTCACTTAAACTTTCTCCAGAAATTTTTTTGTTGAATATATTTGACCCGGAATGGGAAAAGAGTCATGGTAAAATATTATTTTATATGTTATCGGCAGCTCGCATGATCTACGCCCGTAAATGGAAACTACAAGACCAACCATCCAAAGAAGAATGGATAATGAAACTGTTGGATCTAATGACCATGGACAAACTTTCCAGGAACATGAGGAATGAACCTTTGAACTATTACCAAAAAGATTGGTTGTATGTCCTGGAGTATCTTAAAAATGTATTGAAAGATAAAATAGATTTAAGTTTAATCTTAGTTGAATGAGATACTCACGCTATCCCTCCTCTCTTGCTACTTTTCCTTTCCCTTCTCGTCTTAGGTTATATAGGGCTATCGCCTTTTAATTTTGAAATGATAATCTTACTGTTTTTGAGTAAAAAGGGGAAAAATAGCTCTTATGAATTTCAGCCATAGATATGTAAAGCATTATATATAAAGATACTGAATAGGTTATACAACATGAAATAGATTGTTTATAATATCATCATCCTTTTTTTTTGATATTAAGAGAGAAATGATGAATTGGGAAAATATGTAACAAGGTGTAAGATGAGATGGATCGAGGTAATTTGATAGTTACGGAAGCAGGGTGAATGTAAAAGTTGAATTTTTGATATTGCCTGTGTTTTTTGTCTGTTCTTTTTCGTTTGTGTTGTTTTTGTTCTGTTTAATTTTGTTTTTTCTTTAGGTATGTTTGCTGATTTAGTGTATTATTTGGTCAAGAGGGCCTGTTCTTGTGGAATGTAAGGAGTTTGGAATGTATGGAATTTTTAACTTTGTTCAAAACTTAATAAAAATTAATACAAAAAAAAAATCCATAGATTGCTGCCCATTAAAAATAAGAGCGATTTGGAGGCAATTTTTGTTCCCCCCCCCAAAAAAAAGCCCCAGGCTGAAAGGCTCTGAAAGGGTCTGTAAATACAGTATTTTTTTT
>NW_024846837.1:0-1017 GCF_019175285.1 Sceloporus undulatus
AGTTCCTTAGTCATCCATCCTGGGTTCTTGAGACACCTCCCGTTTTTCTTTCTCACTGGAACTGTTTGAAATTGTGCCTTCAGTATCTCTCTTTTGAGAAACTCCCATCCGTCCTGAACGCCTTTATCTTTTAGTATTTCTGACCATGGAATCGCCCTCAATACTTCTCTAAGTTTACTGAATCACCCTCAATACTTCTCTAAGTTTCTCTAAGATGACCACTGACTTTTGAGAAGATTTTCCTGGGTTAAAAAGTAGTCTTATACGCCAGAAAATACAGTATATAAAAATGTACAATGGCGGAAAAAAGTGTCATTAGCAATCTGCCCTCACTGGAGATTGTGTGCCTTCCCAGTTAATGTGAAAGTAGAGGCCTAAATGCTATGAAGCTAAGAAGGGTCAGGTCTGGTTAGAGCTTGGATAACATACCACCAGTGAATACCAGGTGTTGTAGGTTACATTTCAGAAGAAGGAGCTGGCAAAACTCTTAAATATTCCTTGCCTATGAAAACCCTATGAAATTCATGGGGTTGCCAATGGTCAGCTTGAAGGCATGTACACTGACACAGATCACTTATGAGGTTGAACTCTTCTTGTTAAACCTGCATCTAAGCTGGAAGAAGAGAAAGATGATTCCTAGCCTGTGTGGATACTGAGTCCCTGAAGGGCATACAGTAACGACAGGTCAGTGGAGTTTAAAATTCGCTCTGAACACAGAAGGGTGTAAGATCAAAGAGATCCAAGCACAAGATGGGGGCACAAGACATCTGTGCCTGCCCTGTAGTTTGCCTCAGTCTTGGGATATGCTTTTCGGGGTGGGGATTACCAAATACAGTGGAACGCAATCTGGCTAAAAGTGATTTCTGATTATTCCAGCTAATTCCTCTTGTGTGGTTCCTATCCGCAACTTGTTATTTTTCCGAAGCAAGCAAAGTTATTAGAGGGGGATTAACAAAATGGCTTTTATGAGGCCACTCTGTCCTGTTCCTCAGAAGTAGGAAAATAATGCAACCTGAA
>NW_024846838.1:0-1017 GCF_019175285.1 Sceloporus undulatus
ATTATTTGTGAGTTTGTCCGGGCATGGCCAGGAGGCTTTTCCCCTGGTGGGGGGGGGGAATCCCAGGAGGGATGGAGCATCTGGGAAGGGCATGTGCACACACTCCTCCTGCCTTTCCCTGTGCTTTGGCCAGTTGAGGGAACCCTCAGCTGGGCAAAACATGGGGGAAGGCAGGAGAGGCGTGTGCACGTGCTCCTCTTTCCACCCCACACTTTGGCCAAAGCACAGTTGGCCCCCCATATTCGCAGGTTTATCACGTTCATGAGGTCTTGCACCCCTAACCCCTGCAAATGTGGGAGCAGATGGTAGTTGCTACTTGACTATGCTTATTTTCCATGTTTGTTCCCCATTTCATTCTTGTGTATAATGCTTGCTTTGTTAACCTTTGTTATAAACTGTAAACCATTGTGAGTGTTTGAGCAGAAAGGTGATACAAATGTAAATCTGAATAATTTGTTATTTTAGTTCAGTTTGATAGTTTTTTTTCCTCCTCTTCTTAAATTGCAGTGCAATTCTGACATAACCTGTGTCCAGCATGCAAGAGGAATAAGTGTATCAGTGGAAAACAGGGTGTGTGGCACTCATTAGGTGCATCTAAAGATGGCATATTAATTTTGCAATATGTTCCAAGAAGAGCAATAAGAAAAAGAAAAGAAAGGTAAGATCATCAGAATGATAATAATACTGTATGTGAATTGGGAGTTTAGAAGTGACTTGTTTGTGTGACCCTCTGGATGCGGCAGCTAACAAGGCCAGTGCGATTTTCGGCTACATCAATAGAAGTATAGTGTCTGGATCAAGGGAAGTAATAGTGCCACTCTATTCTGCTTTAGTCAGGCCTCACCTGGAATACTGTGTCCAGTTCTGGGCACCACAATTCAAAAAGGACATTGAGAAACTGGAGTGTGTCCAAAGGAGGGCAACTAAAATGGTAAAGGGTCTGGAAACCATGCCCTATGAGGAATGACTTACGGAGCTGGGGATGTTTAGCCTGGAGAAGAGAAGGTTAAGAGGTGA
>NW_024846839.1:0-1017 GCF_019175285.1 Sceloporus undulatus
AGGAGGAAACCGTGCAGGGACGCCCCCTAGTGGTGAAAAACCAGGAATGTCCCGCCGGCAGGAGGGTTATGGCAACCCTACTCATGGTGAGGTTAAAAACAGCAACGCTACCTATAGTTTAAAATCTTTGGTGTGCCTCAAACATATTTTGGTGGCAGTGGTGGGATAACAAAAGTCCCAAGCACCTGCCACAATAGAAAGGTTGACCCTCACAGGCCCAAACTCCTGAGGTGAGTTTTGGGTCCTAAGGCTGGGAATATTGGTAGTGTGCTTTGCTTTACTCTGCCCAGAGACAATGCCCAGAGAGTGGAATCACTGGAGAGATGGGGAGGCCCAGTACCTCTATCACTGTCTGGAGAGGAATGTGGACCTGGACCTCATAATGGGGTCCACATCCCACCCTAAGAGGGCAATCTACTCAAAGATTGCCAGAAAGATGAGGAGAAGGGGTCTGAGAGGTCACAGAAGCAGGTGGCCTCCAAGGTGAAGGTGATGAGGACGGCCTTCTGTCGTGCTATGCATGAGCATGGCAACAGCTGCACACCATGACACAAACCTCCGGTTTTTGATGAGATGTGGCATCTCTGGATGCTGGCTGGGGGTCCTATATTGGACCTCAATGCCACTGTGGGTGAGTCATGCTTGTTAACATTTCCTGTACTGGGGTGCTATGATTGGTTGTCTTGAGGCACCTGAGCTCATTTCTGCACTTCTGTCTCCTGTTCCTCTTTCCTCCACACAGAACACCTGGGGAGGCGACACAGGGCGGCCATGCGGAGTCCACCTCGCCCGGAGGAGGAAGACAATGGGGGTACACCCCATCACCCTGAAGGTTGGCTTATGAATATATACTGTATATATATATATATACACACACACACACACACAGAGTTTATTTTTATTTAGGTATTTATATCCCGCCCTTTCAGCCCTAATGGTTCTCAGGGCGGCTTACAATTATTATTTTTAATCAGACAGTTCCCTGCAGTTAATATATATACATATATGATATATATA
>NW_024846840.1:0-1017 GCF_019175285.1 Sceloporus undulatus
CATTCGTCCATTGATATGAACTGAAGGAAACACGATCCATGATTTTCACCCCAAAGTTTTAATAATTCTGCGTATTTATTTTAAGTCACCTTGGAAATACATTTGTTCAGCAGTTGCATATGCCAGAACAGGACGTATGTATGTCAGTATGTGGTTTGGAAGGTCATTCAATTTATCTTGGGGCGCCATCCTGCAATGTCTGTTACCAATATCCTTTTCTTTTCTTTTTTCCCTTTTTTGTTAGCTTATTCTGTTTCTTAGGGTCATGATCCAGTGGACCTTGTTAGTTTGCTGCCTTCTTTTCAGTACTCCAGCTACATCACTTCCCAACTAACAGATAATCTTTCTCACACCACCTCAACTTTGTTGTGACTTAGGAAAAGACCTTTACTATCTCCATCCTGCATTGTTTCCCATTCTCCTAATCACTGATTCCTTAGCTCCAAACAGTGCCATCTCTTGCAATTTGACTCCAACCCTCTATAGGATCCCTCTTGAGCTAATGGCCTGGACCTTAATACCCTTTCAGTCTTGCAGATTTGCTTCTCTTGGGCTGTATACACATGCCCAAAGGTCCTTGTTCCCCTGGCCTTGTGTCATCCTGTTTGGATGATGCAGGCCAAAACCCTGGGGGCAATGGTTGGGCCAGATCCTGGCAGACCGGATGCAGTGGATCCAGCTCGATCCCAGGGTAAGCAGGGCTTAAGTTAGGTCAAAATAGCCCACAACTTGCTGTGAAGTGTCCTGGAAACTCTGTGGCAAACTGCAGCTGATTAGATGGCCCGTGCATGCTCCTTAGTTTACACGCCTATTGCTGTTATAGAAAAGACCCACATTGCCATAACTAGCATGGAAATGCACACCTACATCAGATGCACTGCTTTTCTTTTCAGTAGCCTCAACACGAAAGTAAGGTAAGGAGCACACTTCAGTACCAGGTCCATGGGACAGGGATCAGCGGTGTATAAAGACCTGCCTGTCACCGCACCAGCCTAGGGACTGATCCAGATTTACTAA
>NW_024846841.1:0-1017 GCF_019175285.1 Sceloporus undulatus
AAATGCAGCCAATGCTGGGCTCAGCGAAGGACAGGAGGGACCTCTCATGGCCGCAGGAGTTGAGCGCATACGGTGCAGCTGCGGACAAGTCTCCATAGGGACCACCAAACGCAGCATTCAAAGACGAATCCAGGAACATGAGAGACACTGCAGACTGGGTCAGAGAGGAAAACCAGCAGAAGAAGGACCCATTATAAACAGTCCTGGGCCTAAAAGACTGGGATTCTGGACCATGGCAACAACTTTCAGGCCAGAATGCAGAGGAAGCCATTGAAATTCACAAAGACCTGGAGAACCTCAACAGGAAAGAAGAAACCCTTGAAGTAAACAAAGGTCCAAAACACACTGAGATTGCTGGAACTGCGCTGGCTCAATGCTAGGGAATTCTGGGAAGTGTAGTTTTGTGAGAAATTTAGCCTTCAGCATCAGAGACCTCTGGGGCCAGAAGAAACTACACTTCCCAGGATTCCCTAGCATTAAGCCAGGGCAGTTAAAGTGGTCTCAGACTGGATTGCTTCTGCAGTATGTTTTGGACCAAGGTTTGGCCACCAGTCCTGAAAAACACCAAAATCCAGACCCATCAAATGGAAATGAAATGCACCCAGAACTCAATGGAGATTCTGAATGAACATGGAAGTCCCTTTCCCATAAAGAACAGTCTATATGCCCCACTCTCTTCCATGCCAGCGTTCCCTGAAGATGCCAGGCACAGATGCTCATGAAACGCCAGGAATGGACTCTTCCAGAACAAGGCCTCAGGGCCTGAAAGACCTACCAATAACTATTATTTGGTCAATTCTGAGGTGGGTTCGGTCCAAAGCAGATTGCTCCTATTCTAGTCTATTCTGGGGCCATAGCAAACTCCAAAGGGACCTCCTAAAACAAATGGCAGCCCTTTGCCCATTGGGAAACCATATTCTCCACAGGGAAGAAAACCTTCCCATAGGGAATCGTAGGAGAATACTTTCCCATAGGGAATCATTGTGAGATACAGATTTTTTCTAAGTACCAAATCAA
>NW_024846842.1:0-1017 GCF_019175285.1 Sceloporus undulatus
TCAGAGGGAATTTTGAGACCTCAAAGATCCCTTTGGGTCCCCTATTCTCGCCACAGATCAGAACGGATCCAGAGCTAGAAGGATTCCGTTCGGCGAGGCGCCATTCCCAGCAGGAAGTCCCAATAACTGTTTTTATAACTGTCCAGTAATTTAATGGCATTTTATTTTGGATGGAAGGGTTAGGATTAGGGTTTGGGAGATCATGAAACATGTTTTTATTGTATTGTATGGATATTTTTTATTGTAAACTGCTAAAAGGTGGCCATTCTTGTGTAGTAATTGACTTGTGTTAACTCCCACAACAGCCTTGAAAGGTAGGCTTCATAGGCTCCTAGGGCTGGAAGGGAGCCCCAAGGGCCAAACAGTCAGCCCCATTCTGTCCTCCAAGTCCTCCGAAGAGATGGCCATCCAGCCAGAGACTCCTCCAATGCTCTTTGAGGCAGCATCTCCCATAGATTTGCTAAGAGGTCATGGGGCCCACAGTCCCTAGGGACCCCACTGATCTGGCCCCATCTCCTGCAAAGGTGGGAAATGCTATATACATTAGGTATTTTTCCACAAAACCAAAGCAGAGGAAAAGCTTTCTTTAAAACATTATCTCTCACAAAATGTATGAACAGAAATCCTCAGCCCCCCCCCCTTTGAACTGGGCCTTCTCCGTAAGACTGTTTTGGGGCAGAAGTGGGGTTGTGCCACAGGAGAGGTGATCAATGCAGGGAGGATTCAGAAGACAAAATGCCAGCAGCTGCTTTGTATCTCTGCACCCATTGGGAAGGAAATATAACCCAGTGGTTGGAGCAGCTGCTTTGCATGGAGAAACTCTGAAGGTCTGCTTTCCCAGCCTCTCCCTCCCTTTTCTGGACCCTAACACTACCCCTGGAGACCCACGGCTGGCCCTCCCTCTGGACCACATCCCCTTATCAGGGAAGAGACCCTCAAGCAGGGTGACCAGATGTCCTCCCCACAAAGGAGGACAGGGCACTGCAAAGTGGAAGACATTCAAGGAAAATGGAGAGC
>NW_024846843.1:0-1017 GCF_019175285.1 Sceloporus undulatus
TGCATAGCGTAATGGTTTGAGCACTGAGCTATGACTCAAGAGACCAGAATTCAAATCCCCTCTGAGGCATGAAAACTCATTGGGTGATCTTGAGTGGGTTCACACACTCTCAGTCTCAAAAGAAGGCAAAGGCAAACATCACTCCTCTGAAATCCTGCCAAGAAAACCCAGTGATAGGTTCACTGTAGGATTGCCATAAATTGGAAATGACTTGAAGGCACACAACAGTAACAACAATAGAATATTGCTCCCAGCCATTCCTGCTGTACTGCAAAATCTTTTGGTGTGGCTTAGTCTTGTTTGGGCAATTAAGAGCCATTAGCTTTACAAAAGACTTGACTAATAGTGATTAAAACTTGTAGAACTGATTTGTTGAGATTAATAAACACAGGGGTTGCCTTGGGGTATGTCTCATGTCATGATGATTTACCAACACACCACTGTCTACTGGGTAGAGAAGGAAGACAACTGCATAAATCCAGTATACATACCTGTAAACACTGCATTAATATACCATTATGTTACACATAAATCCAGTTAGAAGATATTTGATAAGTCCTGCTTGATGCGTTGCTACTGCCAGTCTTATGTGGCATATACAAGATCTTTACACACAAAAATGTATGAGAAAAGAAGTAGGCCGGAAAGCCATTTGTACAGCTTCTTTGGCTTGTAGAAATGATCAGTCTTATCCTGGATACTCTGGCCTGTTACAGACTGCCAAGATAAAGCTGCTTCGGGTCTCTTTGGAGGTATGCTGTTTAAATGATGCATGCATCCTAAGAATCCGGAAACTGCACCAAAAGCTGCACTCCAGTGCTTAGGAATGGAGTGTGGCTTTGGCGCGACCTCCGGACACTTAGGACACATGCATCATTTAAATAGCATACCTCCAATGAGACCCAAAGCAGCTTTATTTTGGCAGTCTGTAACAGGTCTCAGCTAGCAATTACTTTAAAATGAGATCTAATGTTACCTTAAATGTATCATGAGTTTGTGTATGGGAAGGGTGAGACA
>NW_024846844.1:0-545 GCF_019175285.1 Sceloporus undulatus
CTATTCTTCTACTGCAGCTAAAGCCCCATCATCCCCCAACTACTATACTACACTACAAAACACTATCTGGTAGAATACTAACAGGATTCTAACATGAGCTCCCACCACTAGTCCCAGCTTCTACCAGCCTAGCAGTTTGAAAGCATGCAAATGCAAGTCGATAAATAGGTACCACTTCAGTGGGAAGGTAACAGCATTTGGTGCAGTCATGTTGGCCACATGACCAACAGTTTAGTCCTTGGACAACGCTGGCTTTTTGGCTTAGTAACAGAGATTAGCATTGCACCCTACAGTTGGTTACAACTATACCAGGGGTAGACAACCTTTTGGAGCCGGGGGCCGGGTTGGTGTCCCCCCGACAAGTCGGGGGGGGCCGAAGCCGGGGGGTGGAGCTTACACCTCCGGGGCGTGGCTGCATGCTGGGGCGGAGCTTCCACCCTCCGGGGCGGAGCCACCCTCCGGGGCGGAGCCTACCAAAGCCCTGCAAGGAGGAGGAGGCGTGTGCCCGCCCTCTCCTCCTCGGTGCCTTTCTGGACAAACACCCC
>NW_024846844.1:645-1017 GCF_019175285.1 Sceloporus undulatus
CTATTCTTCTACTGCAGCTAAAGCCCCATCATCCCCCAACTACTATACTACACTACAAAACACTATCTGGTAGAATACTAACAGGATTCTAACATGAGCTCCCACCACTAGTCCCAGCTTCTACCAGCCTAGCAGTTTGAAAGCATGCAAATGCAAGTCGATAAATAGGTACCACTTCAGTGGGAAGGTAACAGCATTTGGTGCAGTCATGTTGGCCACATGACCAACAGTTTAGTCCTTGGACAACGCTGGCTTTTTGGCTTAGTAACAGAGATTAGCATTGCACCCTACAGTTGGTTACAACTATACCAGGGGTAGACAACCTTTTGGAGCCGGGGGCCGGGTTGGTGTCCCCCCGACAAGTCGGGGGGG
>NW_024846845.1:0-1017 GCF_019175285.1 Sceloporus undulatus
TTTGGACAGGACTCTTCTAGAAGGGTTAGAAGATGTCGCTTACATTCGTTTTGAGTGAAGATACTGGCAGGTTTGGGATAGTTAGACAATATTATTTCATGTTGGATAAGAACTAACTTCCATTTTTTGTGGTTTGTTAGTGCCATTTTCTGCCTTTCACAAGAAGGTAAATTTAAATAAGGTTTAGATACTCATGGTTTTTTCGGCATAACATGCTTTGCAGAAACAACGGAGGTGGCATTCAGCGGAGGTTTCTTTACCAGTTTGGGAGTAGGAGGCTCTCTATTTGGTCTCTTGTTATAAGGATGGCTTATAGTTTGTGTCAGATTCTTGGCCATTGAATCCCGGAGAGGCATTATTTCCTTGGTGTTAAATTTTTCCTAAGCCAGTGTTTCATCCTGTTTTTGTGGGTTTGGGTTTAAGCATTTTTCAATTTTGCAAATCTTTCTCGGATTTCCCACTATTTTACTACAAAGGTTTTTCCGCTTAAATCCCTTCTCTTGGTTACTTTCTACATTTTGTGTGGGAGATGTTAACTGCGACGTATTCCCTTTATCACACTCCAGATCCCTTCCCTGTTCCTTTGTAATAGAGGACAACGTTTGCAGATATAGACCCACCCGGGTGGTTAGCAAACTGTTACATTCAGTTAAACACTTTTTGTTGCTGCTAATTCTTCTGTCAATGTAGAGAGCCATCCATGAACCTTAGTATTTGGACCATTTAGCCTGTTGCTGTTATCAGGCAGTACTTTCCCTTGACTCCATTTAAGATCAGAAAATTGGTTTAGGACAGTGATTTCAGAGTTGGAAGGTTTGAGAGGAGGAGGATTTCCAATGTTAAAAGTATCCTATGATTTAATTGATACTGCATTTGCTATCTTGGAGGCAAGATTTAGGAGGGAAGGGCTCTTGAGTTCAAGCACCAAGGAGCCAATGCTATCAAGCGACCAATCTAGCACTTGTCTTCTGCTTGGAGGGGATGCTCCTCTCACTTGAGTATTATTAGGCTCTACTT
>NW_024846846.1:0-1017 GCF_019175285.1 Sceloporus undulatus
GGGTTTTTTTCGGCTTACGAAAAAATTTTTTGGTGCTTTTCGGCGCTTTTTCGCACGAAATCGCGGCTTCCAGCGCTAGCGGCTATGGCTTTTTCGGGTTGCGAAATCTTTCGGGTTACGAACGGCGCCGCGGAACGAATTAAATTCGTAACCCGGGGTACCACTGTATATAAAAAAGCATAGCTTGTTATGTCTATGACATCAAGAAGCCAATCTGCTAAAAACTAATATTCCCAACCTAGAATATTTTCTTAGATCAACCAAAAATGCCAGATAACAGCCAAACCATTTTAGAAGAAATAAAGAAACTGAGGCAGGAATTAGGCAAAAGAGTAGATGATCTAACACCTGAAATTACTAGTTTCAAATAAGAAATTTGGAATGATTTAAAAACAGAGATAGGAGAAATGAGAAAATCTGTGGATAAATTATCATTACTAAACTTGAAAATAGACAAGACCAAATAGAAATCAAAATAGAAAATATAACTAAAGAACAAAATGTTCAATTAGAAGAAAGACTGTTAAATCAAATCAAATCTAAGGAAAAATTCATTAAACTTAGAAGAATTCCTGAAAATAGAGAAGAAAATCTCTAGCAAAACCTAATCCCAATACTTGCAGAATTTATGGATAAAGACGTATCCCTTTTTGAAATAGAAATTGATAAAATGGACAAAGTGGAATCTAAATTAGCCGTTTCCAAGAATCTACCTAGAGACATTTTGATATTTTTTGTTTGGAAGCATACTAAGGATCTTTTTTTAAAGATTCAAAGAGAATGTCCACTAAAAATAGGAGAACAAACAATTCAAGTCTTTAAGGATTGGCCCTCA
The DNA here is from genome assembly GCF_019175285.1 of Sceloporus undulatus. Taxonomy (NCBI): domain Eukaryota; kingdom Metazoa; phylum Chordata; class Lepidosauria; order Squamata; family Phrynosomatidae; genus Sceloporus; species Sceloporus undulatus. The sequence goes on from NW_024846846.1 coordinate 836, forward strand.
GAAATTCTGAGGATGAGGAGGGAATATGTATTCTTGACAAAACGCTTAAGGGAAGTAGAAATTAACTACAGATGGCTATTACCAGAAGGGATATAATTTTGGGTCAACAGTAAAAGAATTATAATTAGAAACAGAGAAGAAAAATGATTGGGCGCCTTTAATTGAATACCTAAAAGGGAAAA
>NW_024846847.1:0-1016 GCF_019175285.1 Sceloporus undulatus
CCCCCTTTTGCTTAGTCTCTCTGTGGATGAGGGCTATTTTCTGTTGCAGGTGACCTTTGCGGATGTGGCGGTCTATTTCACTAAGGATGAATGGAAACTGTTGACGAAGAAGCAGCGACTTATGTACAATGATGTGATGATGGAGAATTACGAGAATGTGGCCTCTGTGGGTAAGTAACCGGAATCCACTAGCATTATGGAATCATAGAGTTTGCATAGACCACAAGGGCCATACAGTTCAACCCACTTCTGCCATGCAGGAATACACATTCCAAGCACCATCCTGCCTCTGTTTAAAGACCTGCAAAGAAGAGAACTCCACGAAACTCTAAGGGAGTATATTGCACTATTGAAGAGCTCTTACTGTTCCAAGGTTCCTCCTAATGTTTAAGTGGAACCTCTTTCTCTGTGGTTTGCGTCCATTGTCGTGTCTCTTTTTCTCTGTAGCAGCAAAAAGGACAGGTTGCTTACTTATAACTGTGTTTCTTCGAGTGGTCATCTGCGAATACATACAAATGGGTTGTACTGCGCCTGCGCAGTGCCTTCGGAAACTTCTGGAATCACTAGGCAAAGTACACTTTGCAACATGTTGAAACTTTTTGGCGGTAACCCCGCCCATCCCCTATAAAACCTCGGTTCCCGCTCTTTTCCCCAGTTCCGCACTTTTTCCGCCGTGAAGGCGACAAGAGAATGAGCCAATGTGAGCAGGACACTGAGGGGAGGATGGGCGGGATTTGTATGTATTCGCAGATGACCACTCGAAGAAACACAGTTACAGGTAAGCAACCTGTCCTTCTTCTTCGTGGTCTCTGCGAATCATACAAATGGGTTGAGACTGGTAAGCTAAGGTCAGTGGAGGCGGGAGTGTCATGATAGTTGGAAACACCATTACCAATAATCAATAAAGATAACTGAACAACAGTATATGAGAAATTGTTTTGTTTATAACTTGGAATAAAATCCCACCTCAAAAAAACCGGTCCAAACGAGGACCTCCAATACATTCAACAAAGAGT
>NW_024846848.1:0-1016 GCF_019175285.1 Sceloporus undulatus
GGCACAGCATGCAGCCTCTTTATTAGATTAATTGGGTAGTTGCAAATATGTTCCTGTGATTACATTTTAAATTGCTAACAAGCGAGGCCTCGGCACAGAACAACTTGTAGGGCAGAAGAGGGAAGGAGAGAGAGAGAGAGAACGATGTTTGAAGGCCAGCTGCTGCGCCCACCAGGCCCCAGAAGCTGCTCAGACTGGGATAGACTGGTCAGACTGGGATAGATGTGCATTGGGGGGGGGGGGGAATGCTGCTTTCTAAAAGGCAATTGTTCTGAAGAGGGAAAATGTATTTTGCGCAGAAGCCCCCATGTGTGTCTTTGGAAGCAGTAGCTCTGCAACCCACTTTCCAGAGATACATTTACACATGTCTTGTGAATGATTCCCAACTAGAGGAGGCCCATTGAATCAGCGGAGGAGGAAGGGTGAGGTACTGGAGTGGACCCATTTGATTCAACACTGTGAACTAGTTGGGAGTCACAGTCGGGTTCAGCTCCTACGTAGGTCTCTGGGAACACAAAAACACTTTCTAGAAACAAACATTAATCTCTAATGCAAAAATTGTAATTTTGTGAAAATAACAAAATTATACACAAAAAGGCCCATCTGTGTCTCTGGAAACTGTGCTTTTGTGCAAGAAGCACAATTTTCATGGAGAAACCCACATGTATTTCTGCGCGGAATTATTCCCAAAACACTTTGGGAGATGCACACCAAATTGCTCAACATTTTTGCCCTTGGCAAACCCATTTTTTCAGTTAGGAAACGGATAAGTGCTTCCATCCCTAGACTGGGAGGAAGGTCTGATCACTGGTGAAGGATGGGCCTGTGCTGGATGGAGGTGTGAGCGCAGTGTATCTCTGCCTAGAGCAGCGGTCCCCAAACGGTCCTTTTTTTTTTTTTTTAATTTTATTTATGATTAACATGACATACAAATTTTATAGAAACATAAAACATGTAAAACAAACATATTTACATTGCGATACATTTAATTGTCATTAACTAACAAATAAATGAAC
>NW_024846849.1:0-1016 GCF_019175285.1 Sceloporus undulatus
CTGTGAAATGTTGGGGATATGGGAGACAATCTCTGGATCTAAATTGGAGGTGGGCCCAGTGGCCCTCAAGTCTAGAGTGTTCCCCAGAACTGTTTTTTAAAATGACATTTGCCTTTGAAATTTGGCAAGAAATGGCTAAATGCACCATAATTCTTTTGTGGCTAAATATACTATATGTGTTAGAAATGTCAGTAGCCTAATCCATCCTCAATATCCCAGCCATAGTCTAAATTATCTTTTTTATTATATTGTATATTATATTGAAAGGATTAGAGACAAACTGGATCTGAAAGGCAGTCGCTTTTTGTTTGCTGACAGAATTTAAAGTTTATTTCCTGGACTGAATTCTGAAGTGATGAAATAATATTTGGATGCACCATGTGCTTTCTTCCCCTTTTGCTCAGTCACTCTCTGGATGAGGGTTATTTTCTATTTCAGGTGACCTTTGCGGATGTGGCAGTATATTTCTCTGAGGATGAATGGAATCTGTTGACGAAGAAACAGAAAATTTTGTACAATTATGTAATGATGGACAATTATGAGAATGTGGCTTCTGTAGGTAAGGAACCTGAATCCACGGCTCTTTCTATAAAGACTACGGTCCCTTTCATACTATATTATCATGTTGCTATGGTTCCACTAGAATGATAGACTCATAGAGTTGGAATAGACCACAAGGGCCATCCAGTTCAACCCCCTTCTGCCATGCAGTAATACACATTCAAATCACCCCCAAGAGATGGCCACCCAGCCTCTCTTTAAAGACCTCCAAAGAAGAGGATTCCACCAAACTCTAAGGGAGTATATTCCACTGTCAAAGAGCTCTTACTGTCATGAAGTTCCTCCTAATGTTTAGGTGGAACCTCTTTCCCTGTGGCTTGCATCCATTGTAGTGTCTCCTTTTCTCTGTAGCAGCAAAAAGCAAGCCTCCTCCTTGCGCAACATGATACCTTTTCAAATATTTAAACATGGATATCATATCCACTCTTTATCTTCTTTTCTACAGGCTAAACATA
>NW_024846850.1:0-1016 GCF_019175285.1 Sceloporus undulatus
AATCATTGCATATTCTTCTTGAATAAGATTATTGAAGCCAGAGATTCCCATTCCATGCAAAGGCAGGCATTTTCTCCAGCACTGTCCAGAGAACCTCAGTCAGGGCACCGACTATAACTTGGTGTGAGAGATCAGGAAGGAAGACGACCCAGTGCCTGACTGACCCAGGCCAGAAAGATGGCCAAGGGCATTGCCAGGAGGGTGCGGGGGGCGTTACCTAGTGCGCTGCTGGGAAGGGGTGCTGAAGTTATGGGTCTGTCAAGAGAAAGCGAGCCTTGCCCTCTTCTGCTTGTCCAGCAGCTCCGCTGGACCCGAAAAGGCTGTGGAAGAGGGGAATGACTGATGAATGATTTGCACAAATATACTAGGAATGCCTCTGAGTGTGGCAGCTCTTCCCTGGCTCAGGCGAGGTCAAGCGTGAGGGTGGCAGGAACATTATCCTGGCAGAGATGCCAGTCCTGAGCTAATTGCCCAACTAATTTGAGGGCAAGCCACCCTCCACAAACTCCTTAAAAGCAACCCAACTTTTCCAACAGGGATGGGAATCAGGTAGATTTTCAGATGTTGATGGACTGCAACTCCCACTCTCCCTCACCATTGGCCATGCTTGCTAGAAGCTGCTGGGAGCTGCAATCCAGTTCTATCCAGAGGAACAGGTGATTCCGGCTCCTGTTCTTCGCCACACCTCCCTCTCTCTTCCTCTTCCCCAAATGGGTGCCTTCCAAATGTGTTGTCCTACCACTGCATCTCACCAGAAGCACCTCAAACCTCACAGCCAATTAGCCCTACAAGATTCTGCAAGGAACTTTCCCCCTTTGGGGTTTGAAATGAAGGTGGTGCTCCAGGTGAGGGCTTGCCATGCCCTGCCGCCAGGAGCCAGGCCTGTCCTGAGTCTGAGGTGGAGGCTGAGATCCCAGGGACAAGCCAGGGCTTCAGCCACTGTCCAGATCCTCCAGAGGTAAGCCTGCAGCCAGTCCCAGGGTCAGGTTCCCAGCAGCAAGGTTTCCCTCCTCCTG
>NW_024846851.1:0-1016 GCF_019175285.1 Sceloporus undulatus
TTCTGCCATGCAGGAATACATAAGTTCCTATAGTCAGAAAGGACTACTAAGGGCCATATAGTCCAACCCTCCTTCTGCCATGCAGCAATACATAAGATCCTTCTGCATTGCAGGAATACATAGAACACTAGAGTCAGAAGGGAATACTAAGGCCATATAGACCATCCCTCCTTCTGCCATGCAGGAATACATAGGATCCGAGAGTCAGAAGGGAATACTAAAGGCCATAGAGTCCAACCTTCCTTCTGCCATGCAAGAATGCAAAGGATCCTAAAGTCAGAAGGGAGTACTAAGGGCCATATAGACCACCCCTCCTTCTGCCATTCAGGAATACATAGGATCCTAGAGTCAGAAGAAAGTACTAAGGGCCATATAGTCCAACCCTCCTTCTGCCATGCAGGAAAACATAGGATGCTATTGTCAGGAGGGACGACTAAGGGCCATACTGTCCAACCCTACTTCTGCCACGCAGGAATACATAGGACCCTAAAGTCAGAAGGGACTACAAAGTGACAAATGTTCCAACCCTCCTTCTGCCATGCAGGAATACGTAGGACTCTAGAGTCAGATTGGACTACGTACTAAGGGCCATATACTCCAACCCTCCTTCTGCCATGCAGGAATACATAGGATATTAGAGTTAGGAGGGACCACTAAGGACCATACTGTCCAACCCTCCTTCTGCCTTGCAGGAACACATAGAATCCTAGAGTCAGAAGGGACTACTAATGGCCATAGAGTCCATCCCTCCCTCTGCCATGCAGGAATACATAAGATCCTAAAGTCAGAAGGGACTATTAAGGGCCATATAGTCCAACCCTCATTCTGCCATGCAGGAATACATAAGATCCTTCTGCCATGCAGGAATACATAGGATCCTTCTGACATGCAGGAATACATAGAACACTAGAGTCAGAAGGGACTACTAAGGGCCATATAGTCCAACCCTTCTTCTGCCATGCAGGAATGCATAGGGTCCTAGAGTCAGAAGGAACTACTAAGGGCAATATTTTCCA
>NW_024846852.1:0-1016 GCF_019175285.1 Sceloporus undulatus
GCAGGGATACAATATACAGTGGGCCCTTGGTATCCGCTGGGATTTGGCTCCAGGACCCCCAGTGGATACCAAAACCCATGGATGCTTAAGTCCCATTAAATATCATGACATAGTAAAATGGTGTCCCTAAAAGAGCAAAATCAGTATGGGAATTTGTATATGTCAGGGACGAAGCCAGGGGGGGGGTTCTTGGGGTCCGGACCACCCCTTCCATTCGAAAAATGAATGGTGCGGGCTGCTGCGCTGCCGCGCCCAAGCCCCATTATAATAGTGGCACTTAGTCTGGACCCCCCCCTTCCTAAAATCCTGGCTACGTCCCTGTATATGTTTAAAGTATTTTTAAGTCATGGATGCTTGAATCCATTGGAAAAAATCCATGGGTAAGAAGGGCTGACTGTATTTAAAAGACAATGGCGGGATACAGACGGGCAGGGGAAGACGTCTTGGAGGTGTATTCTGCTGAATACGGAGCCTCCAGACCACCCGCCCCGGGGGCGTGGCTAAGGTGTATGGGGCTTCCACATGGGGGGCAGTGAAGACGCCTCACTTGGGGCCGTTTCTGACCCGCAGTTTCCATACCGCCGCCTTGGAGGACGCCGCAAAGAGAGAGGCAGCTTCCGCATGGGCAGCCAAAAACAGGGCTTTTTTTTTTCTTTTGCTGGCTGGCGGATGCGCAGCTGCGCAGCTGCAGCACTCAGCACCAGCAGCAGAAAGCATATGTGCACATTTAAAGCACCCAGGCCCCTTTAAACTTTTTCCCCCGCCTTGGCCAAGAACAAAGGTGGTCTCCTGCCAGCTGGTGATCAGCTGGTGTTGGCATCCTTGTCCGCTTGCACGTTGCCAATGTCACCAGCATCATGGATGCCTCCTCTCCTTTGGTCCCCGCGCTCTTGCTGAATCTGCAATGCACAGCCACAGCTGTCGCCAGTGCCACCGCTGTCCCCCTGCCATCCCCCATCACCTCCCTTGTACATATTTACATATGTACAAGGGAGGTGATGGGGGATGGCAGGGGG
>NW_024846853.1:0-1016 GCF_019175285.1 Sceloporus undulatus
ATAATAATAATAATAATAATAATAATAATAATAATAATAATAATAATAATAATAACTTTATTTCTAGCCCGCCTTTCCAAGGATCAAGGCGGGTTCCAATAAATAAATTGTACAGTTACACAGTAAAAACAACAGTCAGAGTACAATTATACAATTAAAAATGCAATAACAATTTCCAACTAGCACCAATAAAGCAGCAGAAGCATAGAGGAGGAGTTACATTAGGGGTATGCCTGCTGAAAATATATGTTTTTAGCCCCTTTTTAAATTGGTCGAGGGAGGAGGCCGAGCAGAGCTCGCCGGGAAGCGAGTTCCAGAGTTTAGGGGCCAAGATGGAAAAGGCCCTCTGTGCAGTGGTAGAATATCTAGCTTCTGGAACTCTCAGCAGTTGCTTCCTGGCTGACCTGAGTGTGCGGGATGGATTGTATGGAGAGAGGCGGTCCTCCAAGTACCCTGGGCCCAAGCCATTGATCTAAGTAGCTGAAGTATTCAAATTTGGCCTTACCATTAGGCCAAATGAGTTGGCAGCATTTTTTGCAATTCAGGTAGCAGATTTTGGGTGGAGGCACGTTAGCAGGTCAATGGCTAATCTATGAAACTGGGTGCATGGAGTTGCTCATGCACACATGAGCTTGCCTTGAGGATGGGTAGGGCCTTACTTGGATCTGCAATTTTTATTTTTATTTTTTGAATCCCTGTTGTTAATTTATACTCAAAGCATGGACTAATGGCACAGGTAAAGTCAGATCCATCTTCTAAAGTCAACTCTGGCATGTGTGGATCTAATAATGTGAATGTGTAACTGGAAGAGTATTAGTATTACTGCATTAGGAGGGATTTGAAAGCTTTGTGACCCCCCCCCCCCCCCCCATATCTGCTTTTTCTACTTGCTAAGTAAGCCTTCAGGGGTGAGATTTCACTGTTACTGCAGTCCCAGCTCCCCTGTTGAAATTCACGGGTTCCGCAAAACTGTAAGTGTTGGAAAGCATGCTTGCATTGTTAATGTGCAGCTATAG
>NW_024846854.1:0-1016 GCF_019175285.1 Sceloporus undulatus
TATACTGGCTCCTATGTTAAACCATATTTAAAAAGCTAAAGCTCTCTGGGACATAGACAATGAAGAAAGGAATCCAGAGAATGCATAGTCCAGGAACTGAGAGCTAGATTGAAAGACTAGCACTGACTATATTTAGTTTAAGAGCATTGCCAAGACACACAGTTGGAAGAAATGGCAATGATACTGTCTGACACTGTGGGGGAGAAACAGGCGATGGGTAAAAGTTAATATTTTCTGATAACTGGAGGCCAAGCTTTCAAATGATATAAATCCTGGAACTTGTGCCTGACGTACTCCCTGGGAGTTACAGGCATTCAGCAACTTACAGAAAGCAATAGCTGAAAACAAAAGCAGTCTCTAGTCCTAATCTCTAGTGACTATCAACTCAGAAGGAATAAAATTTAGAAAGATGTGAGAAAGACAGTGAAAAGATTTTATGTGCTGAAAGAGTGGGCTGGGAGCACATATTTCCAGATCAAACCTCAATTGCAGATGAGCTTAGAGGGGAAAGGTGGTGGGGGGCAACTTTAATTGAAAATCCTGTGTTGTACTAGGACGACCCACTGCTTATGATTTAGCAAATGATGCTCATGAAGCACATAATGGCCTGTTACAGACTGCCAAAATAAAGCTGCTTCGGGTCTCTTTGGAAGTATGCTGTTTAAATGATGCATGCATCCTAAGAATCCAGAAGCTGCACCAAAGCTGCACTCCAGTGCTTAGGAATGGAGTGTGGCTTTGGCACGACCTCCGGACTCTTAGGACCTATGCATCATTTAAATAGCATACCTCCAAAGAGACTCAAAGCAGCTTTATTTTGGCAGTCTGTAACAGGCCAATGTTTCTTCTTCTACACCTAATGCCTCCTCTCCTATTAAAAACATCCCAGATTCTGCACTGCCTCTACATTTGGCACAGTTCATTACTGTTAGAGGTTATACCTCCCCAATTACCTTCTGGCAAGGATAAGTTCATCCTGGCCACAACTGGATTTAAATGCCTGTTTAAATGCATCT
>NW_024846855.1:0-1016 GCF_019175285.1 Sceloporus undulatus
TGAAACAAACTTTTAATCAGGTTTAAGAAATCCTGAGGTAAGAGAGTCTGTGTATCTGGTGTTAAATTGTGACCGATTCTGCCTCAGTGCTGCATTCTCTGAAAGCTTGCTATCAATATATTGGTAATCATTCATTGTGCATCTGCTGTGATAAGATAGAGAGAGAGAGAGAGAGAGAGAGAGAGAGAGAGAGAGAGAGAGATAGGCTATAAATTTAATAAATGAACATCACTTCTGTAACAATGCTGTGATAGAGCAGAGTATAAATACACAATTTTAAAGTAGCAGAGAGACTTCACAACCAAGGTATACGATTCCTTTGCTTATTAAAACCTCTGTATATAAAATCAATGGTAAAAGAGAGGTACAAAGTTATAAGTAAAGCTGGCCCTCTGTATTGGAAGACCCGGCCCAATGTGGTGCCATATGTACACAGCCACACCGACATGGCCATGCACACAATTGCGTAGTTAATGGTTTGGATCTCAGTATTTTAAAATGCATTTCACTAGCTGTTGTAACACTATGAATGTAAACATAATAGGTGTAATGATGCTGGATGGGAATCTGTGAGCTGCTTCTGAGTGATGTGAGGGAGGAATGGTATAGGGCTCTAGAAACGCATCCCTGTCTTTATGTATTCCTTGGAAACTAATGGTTTGGTGCTTGTTGCTCCCAGGAGTATGCAAAAATGGCTCAGGTGTTGCAAGCATACTGCATCCTTTCCATAGGGGTCCGTATGACCTGCACCAATCAGGTTGGTCAAGGGAAGAAGCAGCCTGTCTTATGCACCAATGGGAACCCTGGCATAAAAGAAAACATCGGAGCAATATTTGGCCCAAAACAGGTATTATCACTACTTTTACTATTATCATCAGTACAACTAGTTGCTGCATTTAACTCAAAATCTGGGATGCCATAATCTAGATGTAAAAGGAGGGATGATGGCAGACCAATTGAAGCAGCTTTTGGGGCAACAAGCTTTGACCAGCAATTTATGTTAGTCAGTCTCATCC
>NW_024846856.1:0-628 GCF_019175285.1 Sceloporus undulatus
CCACTTGCCATTAGAGTTACTGACTTCTCTCCCCTTTCTGGACCCTCAGCTCTTGCAATCAAGATCCATCTAGGTAAAGTTTTACCATTAGCAAAGCCTCACACTTTTCACCCACCTTTGTTACTAGTTCTTGTGTGTGTGGGAACACCTATACATGTGTGTATATTGCTTTTCCCCTAAATAAAACATAAAAACCTATTTTAAATGCCTTTGGAGTTCTCTGTGCTTCTGGGCCTGGTAGAGTTGAGCTGAATCCCAAGGTTGCTCTTGCCCCAACCAAACTATATGTCTGCTTTCAGCTAAGTACCAAATTCCCCTAAAAGCATAGCACTTGGGAGTGTTCTCCCCAGACTCCAGCATTTTGGGCAACAAAGGGCCTCTGGAATCAACCAAGGAACTAAGCTCAGTTTGGAAAAGAAACATTAGAGGAAAAGCAGGTTTGTGTCCCCCTTTCCTCCCTTCATAGATATTACTCATAATTGCTTAATGGAACCCCTAAATATTTCTACAAACAAGGATTTGAGTCGATTCTCAGAAGTTCTCTCAAACCAGTTCTTAAAATTTGTCAGGTTCGTGGCTGCCTCCCAATCCCCAAGGCCCCTCTCCTTTGGTGTCTCTCCAAGAGTGC
>NW_024846856.1:728-1016 GCF_019175285.1 Sceloporus undulatus
GATTCTCAGAAGTTCTCTCAAACCAGTTCTTAAAATTTGTCAGGTTCGTGGCTGCCTCCCAATCCCCAAGGCCCCTCTCCTTTGGTGTCTCTCCAATAGTGCCTCACTAAACTACAAATTCAAATATTCTACAGGATGTTGCTATCACAATTAAACTACACTTGAAAGGGATCTAGGATTCCAAGTAGGCCACAAGTTGAACATGGGCCAACAGTGTGATGCGGCAGCTAAAAAAGCCAATGTGATTCTAGGCTGCATCAATACAAGAATAGTTTCTAGATCGAGGGA
>NW_024846857.1:0-1016 GCF_019175285.1 Sceloporus undulatus
GCTTTAACTGCTCAGTGCTATGGAATCCTGGGATTCTACCTTTGGGATACTTAGCCTTCTCTGCCGCAATGAACTACAAATCCCAGGATTCCACAGGATGGAACCAGGAGAGTTAAAGTGGTTTCGAACCGGATTATTTCTCTAGAGCAGATACAGCCTAAATCGGTTGTAAAAGGATAGAAGCACCCAAGTCTTGTTTTTACTCTCCAAATACTGTAATGGTTTTACTTTAAAAAAAATAAGTAGTTTGTTTTATCTGTAATCCTTATTTTTGTTGTTCTTGTTTCTTTCTATTTTTATTTGGTCATTTGAGATGGCTTCCTTCTTCCTTGAAAATCTCTTAATAAGAAACTGGGGAAGACTTTTAAAACCTCCCAAAGGAGCCACTTTTGGACTTTTTTGGGAGACAAGCCCCCTCTTAGAAGCCAGATCCCAATGTTTCTGAATAATAATAATAAGGCTTGTATTAAAACTATCCTCCCATTTCTGAACCCTTTTAAAACCAATGTTCCCCAGAAGGAGCAGAGCTGTGTATAAGAAAAGAGACACAAAAGACACACAAAGAGACACACTTCCTCCCTTTTGGCCCTTGGAGCCTGGCCTCCTTCTCTCTCTGGAGCCTCAGGAGAGAAAGAGAAGCCTCTGTTCAACTGAGGCCTCAGAGAAGGTTCTGGAACATTATTCCCCACAGTCATAAGCAGCACAAAATGGCTGTCTATGTCTCAGCGCTTGGCAGTTGGCAGTTTGAGGCCTTCAGGGAACCCAAAATGGAGGATGAAAGTGCCCCAAAGTCAGAAGGGGCCTCAAACAGGTTTTCCAAACCTTAAGAACACCTAAAATGCCAAACCAAAACAGCATTCCCAGAGTTCCATAGCACTGAGCCATGGCCATTACAGTGGTGCAGAACAAGAATGCCCAGGGATGGTGGCATTAATGATTATTAAGGTCTGACAGCAGCTCCATCCTCTCCCTCGCAGGCCTGATAATATCATCACCACCACCACAAGCACCATTGC
>NW_024846858.1:0-1016 GCF_019175285.1 Sceloporus undulatus
GCCGTGTGGAGGACAAGGCAAAGCTGGAGGCGGTTTGCCTCCTGCGCGCAGCTGCGCACCACCCTCCTCCTCCGCCCCATCCGCCCCAGCCCCCAGGTGAATGGAGGAGGGGGAGGAGGAGGAGGAGGTGGAGGAGGAGGAGAGGGAGGAAAAGGAGGAGGGGAAGGAGGTGGTGAGTGAGTGGTCAGAGAGGCCTCAAGGTGGGTTTTTTTGGGGGGGAGGGCTGCTTTTAATGCTAACAAGTCTCCCTTACTTTGACAGTGATAGTGTAGTGGTGATGATGATGATGATGAAGATATGAGTGGGTCATCTTGAGAGGCATGCATGCACTGTTTCAGAAGCCGAGAGAGTGTGACTTTCCAAAGTGCTTTTTCTGTGTGGTTTTGGTTCTGAGGCCTGGTCAATGTAAATTGCTGTGATTTTTACAAACTCATGCGCAGTGAAGAAAAACCAAAGCCCCTTGACACACACTTCTGAGAAGTACACTTGGTGCAAGAACGGTGAAACCACCTTGACATGTTCAATATGCATAGCCATGTTAAACCATGCTAAGTGTTAAACCCAAGGGGTTTGGTTATGGAATAAGCCTCTGATGCAAGAGGCCATGTTCAGTAAAGCCATGTGAAATGCCCAAATGTGCTGTCGTGTGTGTTTTGGAATGGAAGTCGGGGGTGTTTTGCCAGAAAGGGACGTCCATTTCTGCCATCTGTCTAGAAATAATGCCCAAATGTCCTCCATTTTGATCATGCCTAAGAAACAGGCATTTATATTAACATTTTTTTAAAAAAAATCATTTTTTTCGCGTGTCCTCCATTTTTAAAAAATGTGTCCTACATCTGAAAAATGTGTCCTACATTTGTCCTACATTTGTCCCGGTTTGGAGGTCCTGACTTATGGCAACCCTAGGTAGAAGTGATGGTCTGTTGAAAATAATACAGTGTTAAAAATGTATGCTTTAAGAAAGGCTACTTATTTTTGTACTTCCAGAGGATATGTTGTCCCAGTAGAAATGTTTT
>NW_024846859.1:0-1016 GCF_019175285.1 Sceloporus undulatus
GGGGGGGTCTAATTCAGATCCTGTGGGCCTCTAAGCCTAGTTGCCAGGGGAGTATCCCTCTCCCCAGAAGGGGCTTTGAGCTCCCTCCGTCTGCCTGCTCTTGGCTTTGGCCTAAATCTGGGTTCTTCTCTCCCCCACAGACAGAGCCCCCTTCCTCAGGGAAAACCCCTTCCCCCAGAAAGCTGTTGTTTCAATGCTATTGAAGCCTAAGCTATCTGATGCTTTTTATTTATCACAAAAGTATTTTGACTGGGAGCCTCCCCTCTTCCCAGAGATGAAGAGGGTGCCCCCATTGGAAGACCAAAGAGGGGGGCTTGCGAGCCCTTATCTCCCCCCAAATGAGGAGGAAGGGAGGGAGGGTCTCTCCTCTGGCCCATTTTCCAGGAGGGAGGAGCTCCTCAAAGCCCTTTTTACATCTAAAGGACCCTGCCCCCTCCCCCCATGGCCATGCCTTTCCTCAAGGGCCCCCTGCCCCCTTTCTCTCATACATTTCTCACCCCCACTTCCATCTCTTTCTACTTCTGAACAGACTGTGAGGGCAGCAATGGCTTCAGGGCCTGAGACTGAGCATGTGCACATGCCCCAAAGGCCCCTCCTGAGCATGCGCAGGGATCGCCAGGGCCTTGCTGCTGATCTTATTCCGTTGGCAGCCTTTGCGGAAAGGGAAGGAGTGCACCCTTCCTTCCTTCCTTCCTTCGAGGAGACTTGGAGGATGCCAGAATGGAGCCCAAGGAGGAGCTGGACTCAGGAGGGAAAGGGAAGGAAGGAAGGCTCTGCTTTGTACATATAGCTCTGTCTGTCTGTTTGGTGTGTGTTTGTGTATGTTTGCCTCTGTTCTTCTTATGGCTGGGAATGGAGCTGAGGACTGATGAGAGAATAAAGTGTATTTTGTGCAAATTCAGAACTTCTGTGCATCAAAGAGTCCAACACATTGAAACAACAAATAACTTTATTGAGAACACATAATCAGAAATTCAGTGCTTAAACCAGAACTGTCCTCCCGAAGACAAAGAATA
>NW_024846860.1:0-1016 GCF_019175285.1 Sceloporus undulatus
ATGGATGACCCCTAGGGGCACCTTTCCTTTGCAGACTCCTAGGTGTCCATGCTGGAAAGAGGAATGGGGCTGGAATGGATGACCCCTGGGGGTACCTTACATTGGAAGCCTCCTAGGTGTTCATGGAAGACAGAGTCACCAACCCTCCCCGGGGGTTGTCCTGGAAAAGGAAGGCCACTGGAAGGGAATGGGGTCAAAAAGCAGCCCAGCATCATGGTAACTTTGCAATCAGTAACTTTAGCGTTGTGTTGCGCTGCTGCCTACCACACCAAACCATTTCGCAACACATTTCGCAAGATAACAGGAGACCATGGCCTGGCTTCCACTTTTGCCCACAATGCCCAAAAAGGGGAGTAATGACGCTTAAACTACAAGAGTGTTGCGCAACGGGCTCCCATAGAAATGAATGGCGTCTGGAAGAACATCGCACTGTCACGTTATTGCGCAACGTTGGTGACACTAACATTGCACGATAGGCAGGAAAAATCGCCAAAAACCCGCGTCTGATAAACTCCTGACAGATGGGGATGCCACTTGGAAGATGGAGCGAGCTTGTTTTCTGCTGCTCCAGAGACTGGGATAGAAATCAGTGGATTCAAATGACATGAAAGGAGATTCCACCTAAACATTAGGGAGAAATGCTTCCCTGTAAGAGCTGTTTAAGGGTGGAATGAACTGCTTTAGAGGATTGTGGACTCATCTTCTTTGGAGATCTTCAAATGGAGATTGGACGGGCATCTTTCAGGAGTGCCTTAGATGTCTATTGCTCCATGGTAGAATGGAGTTGAACTAGATAGCCCTTATGGTACCTTTCACCTCTAAGGACTCTTTCACATGGCCAAAGGTGACAGGAGCATAGTGTAATGCTCCTGTCACTATCGCACAACTGATTGAAGATTATCAGATGACATTGCGTGACGTCACCATAATCGTGTCATTATCCTGTGAATAAAAAGTAATTCTAGTGCCACTTTTCATTCACCAGACTCTAAAGTGGAACAGGGGGAAGTATATCA
>NW_024846861.1:0-1016 GCF_019175285.1 Sceloporus undulatus
AGTTTGATCCCAGGGCTCCAAGGTGGACTCAGCCTTCCATCCTTTTGTAGGTTGGTAAAATGAGTACCCAGCTTGTTGGGGGCAATTGACTTACAGATTATAAACTGCTTAGAGAGTGCTGAGTTCACTATTAAGTGGTGTACAAGTGTAAATGCTAAATATAAACGGTGAAGCAGTGGCACAATTGGTGCACTCACACAATTATTTATTATTATTATTATTATTACTAATGTCCTGATGTAAGGACTCAAGGCAGCTAACAACAAATTGAAAAACAATACAAATTAAAAACAATACAAAAGTGTTAAAATATAAAGTGGAAAAAACAAACTACACTCATCCCTCCATATTTGCAGCTTTGATATTTATGGATTTGATTATTCACGGATTTGATTAATATGTTCTCTCTAAGAATATCTAGGTCCTCCAGTGCAACTCTATGGTCAACTTTAACTAAAGGTTGCACTGAAAGACCTAGAGATTCCTAGAGAGAACGCTCTGCTAGGCCTTTGTAGCTCCTCCAGGGCAGTTCTATGGTCAGTGTCTGTCAGATGTTGACCACAGAGTTGCACTGGAGGACCTAGAGACTCCTAGAGAGGCGTCCCCTCAGGTAGAAACATAGTTCTTTTGTTATTTGTGTTTTTTCAACATTCACAGGGGTCTTGTGCCCCTAACCCTAATGAATATGGAAGGGCAAGTGTGTGTGCGTGTGTATATATATCCCACCTCACAGGATTGTTGTGATGATAAAATTGGGATGGGAGATCTTGAGCACTGACTGTAAATTGGCTCTCTTCCTATGTGGTCTCTTTCAACTCTATGATGAAATATAACAATACAAAGTAAAACACAATTATCCCTCCCCACCCAAACAATAACATATATATATAAAAAACATTTTATTAGTATTATTATTATTTGTTATATATAGGAAGGATATGGGCCATCCTGTCCATATATACAACATATAGGAACAGATCGCCTCTCTCTCTCTCTCTCTATATATATATATATAT
>NW_024846862.1:0-1016 GCF_019175285.1 Sceloporus undulatus
AAGCACAATTCCTAGTATTTCTATACTAATTATTTCTATTCTATCTGTTTTCATATCCAACAAAAAACTCTCTCTTATTTGCCTGAAAATAAGCCAATTCCATTGTTTACCTTCCTCTTTTATTTCTTCTAAAGTTTTTAATTTAATCATATTCTCTTGCTTATTTATCAAATCATTGTAATAGAATTATTATTATTATTATTATTATTATTTATATCGTGCTTCTCCAAACAGATCAAAGCAGCTAGCAGTAAAAGCATCAGCAAAATACTATCGTTGTGTCCAAAACCCTCCCAATTCCTCCCATCCACAATAAAATACCATTAAATTCTTAAACAGTTATTAAAACAATTATTAAAAATAGAGTAGAGGCAGTTAGAGCAGTTGTTGAACAATTTATTAAATTAATAGATTGCTATCATGTTAATCTGGAAAGGCCTGCTGGAAGATATACATCTTGATCGCCTTTTTAAAGCCTTCAAGATGGTGATATATCAGATCTCTTCCGGAGGCTATTATTCCATAAACTGGGAGCGGCAGAAGAGAAGGTCCTCTGGGTAAATGCAGAGAGCCTTGTTATTTCTGGCTGCAGTAAGCTTTTACTAGAGGATCTCAGTGTGTGGGGCAGATCGTATGGGAGAAGGGGATCCTGTAAGTAAGCTGGCATCCAAGTCTGCTCTTATCTGAGAGATTTTATCCGTCAAATGGTCATTCAAAGCATCACACTGAGCTGTGGTAGGCTCTAATAATGCGTTCCGGGAGGTGGATTTCTGGATCAGGTCCCAGATGCTCCCCTCTCCACTTCAGCAGTCCCTTTATGCTTCTCTTTCCTTGGCACAATTCCTCCCTCCCTCCCTCCCTCCTTCCTTCCTTTCTTCTCATCCTTTAACCTACATCCCTTCAAGGGGGCCCAAGGCCCTTTCAGCATTTCCCCAGAACCAGGAGGGGGGGTAATCTTTTTGGGGCTGGGGGTCTTTCTTCTGGTCCTCCTTTGCAGGGTTGTTGTGAAGGAAAAT
>NW_024846863.1:0-1016 GCF_019175285.1 Sceloporus undulatus
AAGACTGTATCTTCTGGAATGCTGGAGCTTCAGAATACTCACACACAAAGTCAGTCTCTTTCCAAACTACTCCAACTCCCAAGATCACATAATGATTTATAGGAACACAATAACACAGAACAGGTGAATGAAGAGAGAGGATGGAAGACTTAAAGAAACATACAACATATATCACACTTGGTTTGCTGTGCCATTCAATACTGAGCAGTCATTGGCAATCTTTGTCTCTCTTTGCATCTGAATTGGCGCTTGACAGAGTCACAGTCTTGTCAAGGAATGGGATATACAGTAATGAAATAAAACATGTATGTGAGAGTCAGGGTGACTCAGCAGAAGCCAATTGGGAACCACACAGGTGTAAATGATAATGGAATTAACAAGTCCTCAATGCCAAGGACAAGAAATGTAAAGTGGATAATTGGACACACCTGACAATTGTTAAGTGGTCAAGGCTGAGATGATAAATCATTAATTGTAGGATGAACCAAGTGAACCAATGAGAATGTTGTACACGTCTACTGGGTGGAAACAGACAACAGTGGGTGGTATCTTGCATTGACTATAATAATGACTATGGATCCCAATGTATTTTGTGGGTAGTAGTAGAGTGAGGAGTTGAGTATTGTTGTGTTGGATAGTTTTGGAGCTGTATATAGTAGAATAAAGTAGATCTTTTATATAAGACTACTGAGTCGTCTGGTGTCTTGGGTGAAGCTACAAGAACCAGCTGGATCCTGAAGAAGGGTAAAGACTTCTGTGGAAGCAAGAGTGAAAAGGCTTGGAGAGTTTGTCGGGGTCTTCAGCCTATTCTCTGTAACTCTGCTAAGCTATAACCACTGGCCAAAACTGGTCAGCGCGGTGCACAACCAGGTGGTGAGTTCGAGCCAGAGGTGAAGAGCTACAACTCCCATCATCCCTGACAGGCCTTCCGTCAATTGCGATGTAATTACTCATTTGCATGTACCTCCCTCCCAGCTTAACTCTTTATTGCCTCACAAAAGTCCTCAAAAGACTGG
>NW_024846864.1:0-1016 GCF_019175285.1 Sceloporus undulatus
TCAAAATGGCGGCGCCCTGTACATATGGGTGCCGCCATTTTGACGTGACAGACACGTAGCGTCCGCACATCCCAGCACCTTTGTGACGCTGCAAGTGCACCATTGGCGCCTTGCGGCATCACAACGGCACTGCAGAAAGAACTCACTTTTAGCGGGTTCTTTTTGCTGAGCAAGGGAGCCACGTGGTTTGTCCGCTGCAGCTCCCTTGTGCAGCAAACCAGGGCGGTGGCAGACCGTCCTTTTTCGGCGGACTGTATCCTGCCAATGATTCTTTTACTTGCTCCAGGGATAGACTATGCTCTCACCTTCTGCCACTCTATTCAGAAAAGGGGGTGGTTCTTTTTTTTGATCACTTAAAATATAGTACTTATATAGACCCATGGATAAATCGGCCCAGGTTTTTTGGGCCAATTTTTTAATCCAAATTTCTAGACTTATACATGAGTATATACAGCGGTTATCATTCCGGCTCTAACTCCAGGGTGGGGATCATGAGGCCCTTGCATCCTTCCGAGGTTGCTAAAGTGAGTACTCAGATTGTTGGGGGCAATTAGCTTACAGTTGTAAACTGCTTAGACACTGTTAGTTCAGTATGAAGCGGTATATAAATGAAGCTGTATGGTTTTTTTTGTTTTTTTTTTGAGATGTTGCACTGCAACTCTTAGCATTTTTCCTATTGCTTATGTGGCTAAGGTTGCTGGTGATGTAGTCAAACTTCATCTGAGGGCTGCACAATTTCCAACCCTACTGTAACTGCAGGTACTGATAGCCTTTAGGGCTGAAGGGCGGGGTACAAATACCATAAATAGATAAATAAATAAATACTATAGCTCACTGTGTATATTTTAATTTTCTGCTTTATATTACACTCCTGTTAGGAAAGAGTTCCCTATATACTAAGGTTGAAGAGTTCTGCCAGCAGACCTGGTATAACAAAAACAGTAAGAGCAATGGAAAGAAAATAATCAGAATTCTGACTTTCAGGCATTATATTGCTTAAGAAAGAAGTCATGCAA